>NW_011342794.1:141194-156707 GCF_000735185.1 Notothenia coriiceps | reverse complement strand
GTTATGTTCATAGGCTGTATACAGTCTATGTGTGAAACCCGTGCCTATTGCCAAGCACTGATGTTATATCTTTATATTTAAGGCCAAGCTCAAAGTAAAATCCATTGTTGTGGTTTCTGTGTTGCCGTAGCAGCAGAACTGACCAGGAAGTACATTGAGCTAAATGAAAACCTTTGCGAGATCTCGCAAAGGTATTGCTAGATCTCGCAAAGGGGTTTTGCACTGTATATATATATATTTTTCAAATAATTTTTTTCCTTCTCCATGTCCCCTAGGGGGCTCCGTAGATAACAGTCAAATAATTGTATGAAAGTACTAAATATATAATTTTCCTGTTATAGGTTGTGGTGTGGAGGGAGAAAATGGCATGAAAAGCAAATACTTAGATAAAGTACAAAGTAGTATCAAGTACCTCGATATTGTACTTAAGTAAATAATAGCGTTCTGTCCATCCACCTTGTTAACACACATCTGAGTTTCCATTCCCCATAACACTGTGTTAGGGGACAAGCCCTCAGCTGCCGGGCCCCAGCTAAAAAACTAAACAATATTTCTTCTTTCCTCTCTGAAAACCATATTTGAAGGGGGGTGAGTTTTTGTATTTACTATTAATACATTATTTTAATATGATTTAGTATAATCATACATATCACACTTCACAAAATCTTGTTTTTTTTGTAAGACCCTGCAGGACCACCCACCAAGTTGTCCACACTCCAAAGTAACCCGAGTGACATTGTGAACAAGCACAATGATCTAAGAAGAAATATTCGGCCTACAACATGTTGGAAATGGTAATATCTGGATGTTGCATTCAAATTATTTCACAAATTCTAAGGCATAGTGTGCTTCATTGATTATTATTCTGAGCATGATTTCTCATTTGATCTAGCCTATTAAAGGTTGATTTGATATTCCACATTGTTCCCTTGTGCAGAATATCAGTAGAAGATAACATGATTTCCAGACAAGCACACAGCACCTGTAGATTTTCTGGTGTTTTACTGGTGGTCTGCGTGTGCTGATGTGTCCTCTGCCCCCCCCCACAGACCTTGAGCAGCGAGGCTGCAGCCAACGCTCAGAAATGGGCCAACACCTGCTCCATGAACCACAGCCCTGTAAGTTCCTTATATAAGTCCCCCTGTTTAAAAAAACAAAAAAAAACGTATTTTACTAAAAAGTCAGACACACTGTCATTTCAAAAACAAATAGGTAGATGAGAACTACAGTGTTACTCAACCAGGTTGTATCATAAGCTGTAGAAGAAATATGATTATATTGGCGATGATCAGACTAGTCCTTAGTGAATAATTACGTTAAATATGCCACCGTTGTGAAACTTAGAAGGTTACAGTTTTTGAACATGAAGTACATTCATTTTAGATCTGAGGGGAACAAACATAAGTCTTTTTTATTATTGGTTTTATGAAGTTGTGATTTTTGTATAATGGAACCATTTTTGTAATGTATTGTATACATTTTTTATCCAAAAAGTTGTATTCCGCATAATGTCAAACCAGATGTGGACAAAATGAGTGCCTAATATTAAATAAGAGTATATAATTGTAGATGAGATTAATTTAAAAGCCACAGCGTTGGCTCTCAACCCAATCATGTAATATTTGAACTACTCCAAATATGATATTTCGCTATCAAAGAACTACATTAACAATAGAGGAGGGGGTAATAGATGAGACAGAGCAGCACATAAAGCGGCCATATGTCCTTAGAATGAGAGAAAGGGTTGGTGAGGGTTCAACTCAATTTCCTGACTTTAAACGACGATTCCCTTTTAATGTGCGATCAAGAGTTGAGCGTACATTTATGATGGTTTTAGACTAAAGTGTCTCTCTCCTCCTCTTCAACCTTTAGCTAGCGGCTGTGGAGAGAACCTTTATATATCCAGCTCCCAGGACCCCTGGAGCAACGCTATCCAGGACTGGTATGACGAGGTGCAGAACTGGCGCTACTGAGTGGGATCTAATGGACGAGTGGTCGGACATTACACACAGGTACAATTATATCTCAGTTTGTGGAGCACTCTGACTAACTTGCAAACAAAGAAGCCAACACTTTTGAAAATATGTAAAGGTCACATATTACAAAAGGTGAGATTTCCAAGTCTTTTGTGATTTTCAAACATACTCAGAATCCCAAAGAGACTATGAAAACAGTATCAATCATTATGATGACTGTTATAGCGGAATGTTTAATACAGCGTATTTCTGATATTTATTAGAGATCACATGCTAAGCTATATGATGTGTGTTACTGAGTTTGGTCACACACAGTTAGAGACAATGGTCGTTCTGAATTATCAATAGATGTATTCATTTTAAGTGAGCTGACACCGAGGGTAGAGAAAGTTCAGAGAAGGCCTCAGGTTATAAAAACAGTTAACCTTTGTTCGTTAACTAATCCTAAGGATGTATAGCTTTCTGAGAGATAAACATGTGACATTTGTGTGGTAGGCTGCATGATCAAATGTGTGTGCGTTAAACATGCTTAGGGAAAATGTGTGTGTGCTCATTGCAGTGGCTATATATGCTGTATGATTGTTGCTACTGTTGGGGGGCATGTCCGCGATTAAATAATAATTACTGATCAGCTATATCTGTGTTTGTGTTTTATTGATTCCTCTCTGTTTCATTCTTTCCTGTTGTGTGAGTGCTGGATCACCACAACAATGACCTCCTGGTGATTTGATTTTACTCTTATTCTCTGCACAGGTTGTTTGGTACAGGTCCAACAAGGTTGGCTGTGATGTGGCGTACTGTCCCAACTCTCAGTACAAGTACGTCTACAGTCTGCCAATGCTGCCCACCGTGAGTAACACATGTCTTCCCCTCCTTTTGAAATGAAAAGTCCAGCATACTTTCTCACTTAAAAATAACATTTATATGAATATTGATGTATGAGTCCATTGAGTTAAAAGGAACCAAGATCAAGTCCCATGATGTATTATTAAATATATTTGGAAGTTAAGTAAGAAAAAAGAAAAGAAAAAGCTTTCAAAAAAGTATATCAATCTTTAACATTATCTTTTTTTTGCCTGCTCAGATCATGTTCGTGACATGTTTGGGCTGAGTGTGAGTGTCTATTGCTGTAAAGTTTAATATTTGATGCTCTGGCCTACATTACAGCGAAAACTTCCAGTACGCTCGCCCTTACAAATCAGGACCCTCCTGTGGTGACTGCCCCAATGCCTGCAACAACAAACTCTGCAGTAAGTGGCTGCACTGCGAGACTTCACCTTATCAACAACTTTTAAATAATGATGGATGATTGGAGTACACTTAACTACACAAATTATGTTCTAAACTTTTTTGTACTGCTTATATATACACTAAATGGGGCATAAAAAAACTGTTCAATTAATAACGTTTTTTTTACATTTATTTAAGTTGTGTTCCTTTTAATTATATGCAGGACAATTAACCGCAAAGAAATGTCAAAGGTGACACAATAAAATCCAAAACTTTCCATTGCCGTCATTGTAGAGTAATGCTGCAGGACTAGATTCAGTACATTTGAATGCACACTTGTTCAAGGGAAATGCATCTTCCCTTGCTTTCTCATGGCTTAGAAAACTCTAATTAAAACCAAAATGATCACAAGTAAAATCGCAACAAGTCAAAAGGTAAAATAAAAGAAATACATGTATTAATAGATTTGTTTAAATTCAGTGAGTGGAGCCCAAAAAGGTTTCTTTACTGTAAGCTCAGACGGAATGAAAATGTACTTCTTTCAGTATAACCTTGTTTACTTCCCGGATCTCAATGTAATGTTGTAGATTTACTTAGACGTCAAACAGTGAGATCATTTCTGCTTTAGGAACATATTTGAGAACAAGTTGGAAAAACTCCTATCTTAATATTGAGCTCTCACATTATATATTTGTATTTATGCATTCATTGTCCTTTCTCTTGTCTCCTGCAGCCAACCCCTGTCCCTACGCTGATAAGAACAGCAACTGTCCTGATCTGAAGCAGCAGGCGACCAGCAGTAACGCAGACGTGGCCTCTTGGTGTCCCGCCTCCTGCAAGTGCACCTCTCAGATCATTTAAATGTCCTCATGGGCTCTGACATATCAGTCAGATTCAATAAAAGATACTTCTCTTTAAGGCGTGTGTCCCTTTGCTGATTAATAAAACCTGGAAATAGTTGAGCGTATTAAACCAAAGAATAGAAAGGAAGTGTCCTTTGGCACGGGAACCTGACTAGGCAAACAAAACGTTCAGGAGCAGGCGTCCTTTGACTGTACGTGAGGAGTAGACTCACCAAGAGGAAGGAGAACACCTTGAGAGGGTGGATTTGGCACGAGTGGGGAGGAAAATTAATTTCAAATGGATATCCTATGGCTGTGCCAAGAAATAAACACAGTTTGTGACCACACCTGATTGCTGTGGCTGATAAGAAAAACAGATATTTAAAATGCCTACTCATGTTTTCCTAAATCTTACAGTATATGTCACAGCATCAAGCTGAGTAGTTATTTACTATTTAAAATATGTAACTGACTGTTGTTTTAAGATCAATGAAATCCCTGTGTGTTTTATTATGATACACTGATAAGACCCAGGTAGATTTTGGGAGGGCTTCCTGTGGAATCCATGCTGCAATAATTCCAGAGGAGGGCGAAAAGGAGACTTCCTGTTAGATAGGATGACATCCTGTCTTTAAAACACATTCCTTCTCATTTAAAAAGAAAGTGTTTAGCATCTGTATGTTACGCATTCCAGATGGTGGTATCTAATTTAGTAAATTGAGTTTGTGCACAGTATTTCCAATTAGACCTATTTTGTACTCTTATCCTCATGCAATGCATTAGAACCTACTACTTACTCCTTTTGAATCCTAGTTGGTAAGGACAATCATTAATATGAGATTCAGAAACCAGCTAGTGTCGTTGCATGTGATATTTCCCGGGAATATTGCCACATATCCAGGTTGATAATAAAAATAAATGCAGGGACTTTCATCAGTGGGCCATAGGCTCAATCAGCTCTCTTACCTCAGTACCTCATTCACTGATAGATGCTGCTATAAATAAAACATGTTGTGATTATTAACTGAGGAAAATATGCTGCTGACACTTGTTCATAAGTTAGAACTTTGAATCCAGGAGTCTAACTTGTAATGGAGTACTTTGGTTCACACACTTCAGGATAATTATTTAGTATAAGGGTTTTTATAAACTATATATACACCAGGATGAATATGTAATTACAGGAAAAGAAGGCTAGAGGTTCCTAAAAGTACGACATATTTACAAAAACTTCTTTAACTGTGGAGTTTGGAGTGTGTGTGAATGGGGCGAAGCCTGCGAGCTAGTTCAGGCAGTCAACTCGAGCACCAATGATACATTAACACGTCTCTTAAAACCAACCAAACACAATCTCCTTAACTTGCCGCTCTATTTAAGCTGCCAGGTCTGCCTGCCTCTGCCTCGCTAATGCTGCGGCTCTGTCACATTGCTGATGCGTTCACGTGCTGCTTGCCTGCCCCACCACCACCCCAGCTTCCACCTGTAGGCTCGGGGGATACAGTAGTTACAGTATCTAATCATCACTCAATGTTCTATGTAAATCTGTGGAGTGATAAGGCCCGAGCCTAGACGCCAAACTCAACTATATGCTGCTCTAATAAACATATTAAGAACACGTGAGTTGTCTGACTGAACTATTAATAATGCAGGTTGTTATTGTGGCTGAGGAGCAAAACATGAGGCTGTCTGAAGTTGTCATGACGGGCGGCAGAATGAGCCCTCCATGGCCAGTAGGACGCCCTTTAGTGAAGTCAGGCTGCTGCGTTTCTTTCAAAATGCATGCTTTTACTTTGTCAGCTCATTTGAAAAAAAGATGCTCCTACTTCCCCACATCTGAGGCAGAGACAGTGTGAGTCTCCTCGGGGGTCAGAGGCACATGTTCCTCACAGCAGGCTCCGGTTTAAATAAGGCTGTGTTTGTATGAGTAAGGCAGATGCAGTCTGAGGACAGGCTCTGCTGGTTGGAACTCATCCAGACTGGCTTGTGTTCTTCCTTTTTTCAGCACTTACACAAGAGGTTGTTTTCATTCCTGCTCATTAAATAATCCACTAACTTCAACATTGGATTTCCTATTGCCACCTCGTCACACGCACTGCTATTGTCTTGAAATGAGCTGCCTTTCAAGTGATGGCAAGCTTTATGCATTCAAAATAAACACTTCATTTCTTCAATATTGTCTGCATGCCAAACACCTCAGCATGTAGGAGTCATAGAAAGGTCTGAGCCTTTTAATCTTGCTCCGTCACTGCAACCCCCCTTGTGGTCAACTAAGGAGAAAGTAGAGCGCCACCTGAAGCGGAAGGAGGGTTATTGCCCCAGCAGAGGGGAGATAAGGGGATGAGTTTTTCCTCTGCCAGTGCGCCCAGCGATAGCAGAGGCTTTCGGTTTGGCCGCGCTCGATAAGCCCAGCTGTGCCATCCTGTGGGGCTTATCAACTCCAGCAGCGAGCCACAACAGTTGGTCCCAGGGCCAGAGATGTTTACGACTTTGGCGTCAAGTTGTCTTCCTGAACAGAAGATTATCTAATATGGGCCCAATAATGAGTATGCTCATGTTCTGCATTGTTGTAGATTTACCATCAATTTAAAAACATATCAATATAAGTTGAATCAACAATGTAAACTGGTGAGTGCTGCTAGTTTCTGCAGCAAAGATGGACTTTGCAGTTACCTCGTCTAACCTCACTGTTTAAATCCGATATGGTGACACAGACTACTGCAGCTCTGCCAGATAGCCCTGTGCATGACCTGTGACAGAGAAAGTAATTTAGTTCAGAGGATACATTTCCCTTGCTATTTCTTTAATTAACCCGTGTATGAAAAAGAATGATAGGTGTGGAAACTTCAGTTCATAGACAGGAAGACACTGAGAGATCAGTTACATCAGACTGTCCAGACTGAAGACAGTTCATTTAGTCTGAGCTGCTATCTCCACACGTCACAGTCCCTCTGGATTGGAAACAGGATGTTGGAAAAATAATAGCTCAGTCCATTTGAATCGGACCACAGATCTCAAGACAGCAAACTATATTTGATTTACTGTTTTCAACAGACTCTAAAACCAAGATGAAACACTCAATGATGCTGGACCAGCGAGTCTTTGAAAACAATCCTGAGTTTAGGGGCAAGTTAAGGGCTGCTGCTAACATTAATTTGTGCATTGATTAATAATTGTGTCTATAAAAAGTCAGAAAACTGTAAAAAAAAATGTCCATCCAAGTTACTCACAGTCCAAGGTTGTGTTTTTAAACGTCATGTTTTTTCATAAAACAATCCGGAAAAGCAAGGTCATCACATTCAAGTGGCTTAAAAAGCACTTTCTGCATTAAAAACAAATAATCGATTTCCAAAATAAGCGATAATTTTAGCGATGATCAACTAAATCAAAGCAAATCGATTATTTGAATAATTGTTGGAGCTATCTTTGAGTTTGTTTTAACGTCAAAATTGACCTTGAAATTCCATAATATTATATCAAATCTAGGCAGTTGTTTTAATGAAAACCACTTTGACTAAGCAGTGAAACTTAATTTTTGAAAAGCCCTGTAGAAATAAATTGACATTGTCTTAGGGCTGCTCGATTATGGCAAAAATCATAATCTCGATTATTTGTCAATAACTGTAAATGCGATTATTCATTGACTTTGAAAACATCCATTTATTGGAGAAAAAAAATTTGAACAGTATGTTTTTAACAGTTGATTACCCTGAACTTTATGTATAATTCAACTGAAAAACCAAAAAAAAAAGATTATTTAAAAAAAAAAAAAAATTGATAATAATAATAAAGAAATTATCGTTTTATTTCGATTACGTTGTTTTCGTAATCGTTGCAAGCCATAATCGTAATCGCGATTAAAATACGATGAATTGAGCAGCCCTACATTGTCTGTAATCCAAGGTTTTAGTCTTCCAATGTTGATGTTTTTGTCTGGTGTTACGGCTGGATTCAAAATGTATATCCCAATGCCAGCACAACACACAGTAGCCTATCTATTATTCAACATGCATCTTTAATGGAGTGAACCATATTCTATTAAGCGTCAGGTCAGATTTGTTCACCTACCTGTTGTCGATATTTTAAACGTTATCAGTTTCTAACAAGATCGCCTACTATCAGATACGTTTGAACTGTCAACACTTCCCTTCCAAGAGATTGTTTTAATGCCTGAGTGACTGAAACATTGCTCTCTGGGATCTTAATGCCCTGGAGTCCTAAATCAGGGCTAAAGGCCCCGTAATCCTCCCTGTATTAAAGTGTCACCTGTGGGAAGTGAGCTCCTGCCCACTGAGAGCCACAAAAAACATTCAGCCCTCCCTCTGATGAAAGCAGAGTGCTCTATTTGTGCCGCTTCCTTCCTTTCTTTCCTTGAGTGCTTTAAGATGCAACACAATAAACATTTGCCAACAGGCTCGTCAGCTCGCCTCTTGAGCTTTCATCAGAAAAAGACAGAAAACATGTGTCCTTAGCCACATGCCAAAACACTGACGGATCACTTTCATCGATAAAGGCCTGAAGGAAGGAGCATCGTAGCCATGGCAAACACT
The DNA here is from genome assembly GCF_000735185.1 of Notothenia coriiceps. Classification (NCBI taxonomy): domain Eukaryota; kingdom Metazoa; phylum Chordata; class Actinopteri; order Perciformes; family Nototheniidae; genus Notothenia; species Notothenia coriiceps. The sequence continues at coordinate 148,112 of NW_011342794.1, read as the reverse complement.
TCATATCTAATCTGTATGTGGTAACTTCTCCTATAGTAACCACATACTTCCCTATATTGTCCTGAGAAGCTATAGACTGGGTGCGCATGGGCTTTTGTGCGCTCTGTGCTTCCTCTGGTTGGTGTGGTTATTGTTTCATGAACTAGCGTGATGGCTACGAGGTCAACCATTGGCCAAAGACAGAGCTCTCCCAGCACTTCCAGCTAAATCAAACAGGTCTGGTTCACGTCAGCCATCAGCAGACGGGTGTTGTTCTTTCTCTAAGTTGCTGCCTGTCTGATAGCTACACTCACTCAATAGTTCTCCAGAAAATGTACATTAAACAAACATTGGGAGAGGGGTCCCAAGGCAGCAGTAAAGGAAATGGTTAAAGTGTAGGCGTATCCCAAAGACAATGTAGCGCAACAAATACATACACTAACAACCACGGAAAAAATCAAAACAGCGGACTTACTGTAGAAGTTGATGTAACTGTCTGTTTTGATTTGACTTGAATTAATTAATGTAATCCTATTTATGTGTTTGTTTAGCAGTCTGTTAGTTGGTCAACTTTAAACTTTCTGGTCGCTGTAACATGATTATGGTTCAAGAACTTTTGAAATAAACCCGTACTATATGTCCAAGAAAAAAAAAAAGTCCATTATTCTTTTTAACTGGCTTATAATAGGATATCTTTGAACCATTTTTATTGGAAAATAGAGACATATCAGACCTCAAGAATATGATTAATACGTTCATAATACATTGAATTTGGTCAAGATTCTCTGCAGCACAAGAGAAAAGATCATAAAGAATTATGAGATTTTCGTCTTAAGTCCATTCAAAAACCATAGCTTATAACTTATAAAGCTGCTTTAATGGGTATGTTATTAGGAAGAGGTGATAAATGCAGCTTTACATTGATCTTATAGTGCAAAATGCAAGAAAAGCAGCTTTTCAAACAAGCTGATCTGCATCTATCCTTATCTACACAAACTAAACTGAAGATAAACATGTCCAAACAAGACTACCTTCATGAAGATAAAGAGCAAATACAAACTTGGCTGGAGTTACATGATTCAAACGATCAAGACTGAATCCAGGAACGCTGGAGTAGTAACATGTATGTACTAACCAAAGACAAATTGCAACTGGGATGAACACTAAGTCAAGTGTTGAAGGAGGACATTTAACTTCTCCCTCAGATTTGGGTTACATTTCATTACATGTTTCAGCACCAGAATGTAAACTGCCATATTTATTCATTGTTTTATTAACTTTATTGTCCCAACAAACTAAATGTATTTGTGGTGGAAAACAGCACAGCAGCAAACAGACGCAAAATGAATGGCAGGAAATATGCTTATAAGAGTCTAAACAATTCCACATGCGATATTGCATGTAGTCCGAAATGCATTCTGGCACCTGTTGGCAGCATGTAACTGATGTGTGTGTGATAATAAGTGAAGCACCAGATGGAGGGAAATAGTTCCTGGCTATGAAATGTCTGAAGCCGGGGGCCCCAAAGACATCCTGATGGAAACGCCTAAACTTCTGTGAGCTTGATCTATAGATGTGACTAAAGCCATATGCACATTTTTTTGTTAATACAGCTTATGCATTCACCTCGTCCATTACGTTTTTTGTAATGTGTTTCAAGGTTCCCGCGCCAATGGTCATATTTGTCGAGATTTGACCCAAACGTGATCATATTGAGACTTTTCTGAAAGCGATTTCCCGGCCACATATCGGCCTTAGATTCTGCAACCATGTTTGGTAAATAAAAACGATGTTTGAGTCTGTATAGTAGTTACTCCTGACAACATTATTGAAGCCTGTACTTGAACAAAAGTAACTTCGCCTACTGTAGTAACAAAATCAAAACTGATGAGGACAACATGCAGCACTTGCTTATATATATGAAGTTTGAAACAAGCGTTCAGTTATAGCAAAAGGCTGTTTGACAAAATGTTAGCCTTATATAAAACCTATTGGAGTAATTGGAAATGTTGGGATCCCATTGATCTGATGTTACACCCCCAGCATAGGCTGCATGTCATTCTTCAACATACTGCAACTTCAAGGAAACCACATCTTTCACCACTAGAGTCAAACACTTTTTTGTCTGAGAAACTCAATACATTCTCACATATTCTGAAAGCCACCTTGGCTTTTCAAAAGTTGGCTCCTGCGAATAATTGAACTTCACTGTCAGCTTTCATATTCATCATTTTTGTATGATTTTCTTGAAAATAACTGTCTGGGAAAAATTGAATTAACAATGTATCCGTCCTGCTGTATTATCAAAAGAAGGAGGCCCAACGTCCTGTCAAATATTGCATGAGAGCGCGTTATTTTCTCCAGAGCGCAGTTCTCACTGCAGTGCTCTGGCTATTTTTCTCACTCTCTGCCTTAATAATAAACAAGCCCCACGGGTCTTTACATCTGCTTATCGCTGCTGCCACAGTAATCTGACACAGCCGTTTGCCGGGCCTGACATTTACGCAGAAGACGGCGAGCACATTCCTTTTTCTCATCCTGGTAAATCTGTTAGCCATTAGCCGTGTCAGACAGATGCAGGGACCAAATCCATAAGCTTCACTCAGGAATGGCTTGGTCATGCAAGGGTCAATGGCTCACCGTTCATTATTTCAGTGGCAGCCAATGTATTCGTGCTACAGCAGTTATGATATGTGAGAGAAGATAGTTTGAAAGGTCAAAGTTCAGGACTGGGTTACCCCAACTATTTGGTAATCCTTCACTTAGTTTGTGTTTAAGTCCTTATTAAGTTCTTAACGACCATACGAGTAATAGTGCTAGCTTCAAACTAGTGATTCGCTAAATCGGCTTGCACCAGTTAAAATGTGGAGATAGTCAAATAATTAAGTTGCTATGAAGCCTCTTTAGCTCTGTCAATTATAAGCTATCAGTAAACAGGAATTCACTGTAGCTTTACCGAGCTTTCATACAAACTACAAAAAATCCTTTTTAGGTAGAAAAATCACTTTTTAAAAAAACTTAACTGCTGAGAGAGTATTTTGAAATGTCAGGTCAGATATGATTGACCTATTTCCCACCCCGTCTAAAGGGGTTGTAGCATGCTAACACTCAGTTAGCTAATTGTGCTAATGAACAGTATGTTATAGTTACACATGGCAGATATTGTGTGTAAATATTTGAGTGATATCTCATCTCCAAGTAGTTACTAGTTGCAATAAAAGTGAAATAATTTGTTTTCATCTTTATTATTCTAGTGTGCATGCTATCACAGTTGCTCCAGAATAAGAAAATGCATTTTTTTCCCTATGAATTCCTCTTATCCTTCTTATTATTTTCTATAGGGAAACGCATCTGCATCTGGTTGAGGGAGACAATATTATATATTTTCTCACAGTGACAGGTCAAACTTTCTTAGGGAATATAAACAACAGAGCTGGAGATTCATAGATGTTAGAAAGTTGCATAAACAAAGGACTCAAAATGATTTACATGAATAAACAACATGAGTACTAGTAAACAGTTTGTCATTTAATGACATGATAATCCTCTAATTTACACTTCTGTCAAGTACAGCTGTTGCTACATATTGCACTGCAGACAGTATTGTTGTTGTTCCCTAAAGATTAATGGGTTTAATTTTAAAGGATTGGCTCACCCTCAAAATAAAAAAGAAACCAACATTTTTTCTTTCTCAATGGCCCCTTACAATTTATAATGACGAAGACAATTTCGGTTTAAATATTCCACCAATCGTATTGCTAGACAAGAACGTAAGTGCTGAACGATGCTTCAAATTTCACATGTTCCACAATATACAAGAGGGACGGTGGTTATGAATATTCTACACTTGATGTTCACTGGGCAGCATTAACTTAATTTGCTTTTTCAATAGCTTTTGACCATATCTCACAGCCTATTTTTTGTCTAATGAAGCGGCTTAATCTACATCTTGTGACTTTAATACAGACTTTTGGTGACAGCATTGACTGGGATGGCGTTGATATTTGTTCATTCATGAAACTCCACGCTCAAAGATTTAATTGAATTAAAACAAAATAAGTAACTTGTGCTATTTTCATTATAATAGGGGACTGTTTGTGTAGTCAACGTTGATTCTCCCCAAACAGCCAAGGTACCCATGAGACATCAGCCAGTCTGGCTCTGACTGAACTCAGAGCTCACCAGGACTTTAAATGTATCTTTTTATTCTGTAATTTCCCTCCAGTCTCCCTACCGTTTTACACTTGTGTCTAAATGATTATGAAACAGATTCATAAAGCTCCAGGACAATTTTTCGCTTAACTGAAGACATTTTCTACTCGTGTTATCGTCAATTAGTGCCACCCCGGGCAAATGTGTGTCTTGTCGGGTCTTTCCCTTGGCAATTTCTGTCTGAACGCCTGATAAACCCAGCCATAACATTATGCAATAGCAAGCACATGAGTATTCATTCTGTGTTTTGTTGTTTTGTTTATTGATGTATTTGTGTTGTTACATTACCCAACAAGTAGATTTTAAAGGCATTTCAGCACCAAAAGAAAAGCATTACTCAAAAACAAAAATAGAGATTAAAAAAGGACGATTCAAAAGGGGTTCTAGCATGCCAACACTCATTTAGAAAATACTGTTGTATAATATCGTTTCAATTTTCATTCCTGTGACTTTTACAGTGAGCCTGAACCAACATTGCATGCTCACACACATAAACAAACGCATACCTTCTTAGAAAATTGCAAATATTATCACATCAAGCTGTTTGTATAACCTAAACATGGCGTGTTACATTGGAACACATGCCTCCCATGTACAATAAATGGACCTATACTGTACATCTGTGTAGCGATTATGTAATTAGCATGCCTCCCGTAATAGCTCACATGTGTGAAAACATTCAAACAGCTGGATCATCAGACAAAATACATAATTTAAATATATTCTGTTTCATGTGGCTGTGGGAAATTCTTTGATATAATCAGTGAGCTGCTTTGAATCAATAGTTTCAAGAGGGATTGCATTACTCAGCTGAAACTTGCATGACTCCTCTGTGTTTCTGCTGCATGCCAAGCTATTTTTTCAATGTGTAAATGTTTGAAATACTGTAGTCATTAATTGTATCATATATACACAAAGCTCCTCCCAGCTGTGTGGTCTGCTCTGGAGTTCGCGTGACAAGTCATTTTACATTTCTTCCTCCCTTTTCTACTTCACCGACATGCCTCAAACCAGCAATCTCTCTACATCCTGTGCATTGAAAGCCCAGTCTCCATTAAGTCAGGATGTTTTTTTTCGATTGCTCCCTCGCTCCTTCCTCCGTTTTCCTATTTCTATGGGAAGTCCTGGGTTGTGGTCCAATCATTTTAGTTTTTATTAAGATGTGGGGATAGCGTAGTAGGTTGATTGCCGCGTGGAGCCACATGAGGAAAGGGTGCGGTGAAGGCCCTCAATTAAGCGTCATTTAAAGAAGCCTGTGCTAGATAAAGCAATTACAACATCACTGCAGGCGGGCTCTGTGTCTAAAAGGCTGCATGACATCAGGATTCACTACTGAGGAAGCTCCAGCGCTGACAACCAAAGGCTTTCATCCACACATAATGTGGCAGGCAATTCCTTTCAGGCTTGGTGGATTTAAAAGTCTTAAGATAAAGACTGTGGGAAATCAGAAGGGGGAAAAAGACAGAGGTGCTATTACGTGTCCTTTAACCATTCATGCTGTTACTTTGCAGCGTACACACTTGACATTTAAAACTAAAAGGAAAATGTGGCTTTAAAATGACATTATGAGTTCAAGTCAATCTCTTGACCCATCACATGTTGCTCTTGTTTGAGTGCATTTTCTGTCACTTTCTCACCAGAAGAAATGCAACAATTTAAATTGTATTGGGTTATCATGCATTTTATACTTGCAGTGGCCTGGGACCACAACATGCTTGTCTTATCTTTATAATTGAGGAAACTAGAAAGTAAAGCAAAGATTTCTCTTTATGGAAGAAGTCCCACGGCACTACAAAGTAACCAAAGTAACCCCTCCCCCCAGCAAATAGGCGGCATACTGTTTCTGTAAACAGTAAGCATGGTTTGAAATGTATTTGTAGACCTCATAGGTTTTTATGGAACCAAACTTACACACGAAACCAGCCTTCAAGTAATTCCCGTTGAATCTTTTCCTTTAAAATCGTTAATGTGAAATGTGAAGCCAAATTGCTTAAATAATACTTAAATGTGTATCCTTCCAGAATCGAGTACCATAACCACACTCATAAAAGAGCCTTAGCGTGCTTCTGAGGGTCAGTTACTGCACATATCCCTGCTGTCACAGAATAACACATAGCTGCAATTTCTCTGTATCACGTTCTGCACATGTGATTTTGGTCCCACAGCGTTCATACTGTACTCACGCTCCTCTGTCGGCACGCAGCTTTGACTGATGCCTGTTGCATATCCCACGGAAACTTGATAGGCATGGCGTAAAATCCTGCACACACCTGTTAAACATTCGAGTTCTCCCAGTCTTCTTCAAACAGCGCTGCCTATCTGCATCCCGTGTGCAAAGCCTTTAAAAGTGCTGATGTAAGAGGAAATATTCATGTTATATTGAAGAAATGTTTGATTGACAGAAAGAAATTCTCCTATTAAAAACGTTATCTGAGGTGTTATTCAAGGCTCAAATGTGTGCTGCTTACGTGTTGCCGTAGTTTATTTTCATCTCACCTGTCATTGACAAATTCTACCAGATGGATGCCCTCTTAAAACTATGGGATGCCAAACAATTGCAGTTCACTTAAATAGCATAAGAGAGCCACCGCAACATAAACATGATGAATGCTTGTGATTGTTCTTGATTGCTAGCATCTAACATGCTGATTACCCGCCTGCATAGGCTTCCCTCCGAGCGGCTTATCAGGGTGTGCAACTGTTCCCCTCAGCGGCAGGAAGCGAAGG
>NW_011342794.1:139248-139937 GCF_000735185.1 Notothenia coriiceps | reverse complement strand
GTATGTATGTATGTATGTATGTATGTATGTATGTGTGTGTGTGTGTGTGTGTGTGTATGTGTCTGTGTGTGTGTGTGTGTGTGTGTGTGTGTGTGTGTGTGTGTGTGTGTGTGTGTGTGTGTGTGTGTGTGTGTGTGTGTCCTCACCTGTAGCCTGTTATTGTCTCATTACACCGCACTGTGAATGAATCAAAGTAAATATATAAGTGGTCATGAACACATCTGTCCGTCAGACAGAGGGCTGCTGTGCCTCCTGTCCAGTGGTGTTTCTATATGTACTAAAGTGGTGGGGCACAGAAAACTTAGATGTCTATATCTTCTGCAGTGAGGTTCATGGCTGCTGAGCCTCGGACTCTTCAGGTTTACAAATATTATATTTTGACCTAAATCAAAATATAATATTATTTTCAAAAGCTTTTTTTGGTCTGATGCCTCGATTAATTGTAAACAGACAGTTCAACAAAGGATACCCAAAAAATGTAATTGTATCATTTAAATATTGAATTGTTCTCTCTTAGTAAGATCCCATTTTCAATAAAACTGCGGTCTTACCTTGACTTGAAGATGAAGTCCATTTGGCTATCCTTCTGGACAAAAATCTCAATTACTTTTTTGTAAAAGTCCTCCTTATCTTCTTGTAGTTTCAAAAGTCTATCATAAATCTAATCGATAGATTTATGATTCAAAAAT
>NW_011342794.1:138993-139236 GCF_000735185.1 Notothenia coriiceps | reverse complement strand
AGTAGGGTAGACATGTGGATATTATCCGGCTGAACAAAACGTGCATTTATCTAACAGGTACGTTTCCCACAGATCTTATTTGGAGCTATTTTCTCCGATGGAGAAATCTCATTGCTTTTAGAGGGAACCCGAGCGCAGCTTACTTCCTGGTTTTGGGACGCGTCTCTCGTCTGCTCTTCACACACCACACTTTTCGCAGCACACGTACTTACAGCCAATCAGCTCTGAATTATGAGATGACGT
>NW_011342794.1:138626-138953 GCF_000735185.1 Notothenia coriiceps | reverse complement strand
GTATGGCAGCTCACTGCGCCTATGGTGATTATTTTTTTGCCACACACATTGAATAGGAAAATACTCTGAGCATGCGCAGTTTAGTTTTTACAGTCACCGTTCACTGAGACAGGGAGAGGAGGGGCATGATGGGGTTTTGTCCCACATGGCTCTAAGCAGCTCAATAGGCACACACTGTAGACCCTAATTAGAAGAACACAGACTAAAACAGCAACGAGACGAATCAGATGATTAAACATGATCTTAAAATATATTTTATATATATATTTTTTTTTTTTGTGCTTATTTTTTTAGTAATCTATTTATTTAGTAATTACTTTCTGCTGA
>NW_011342794.1:137996-138586 GCF_000735185.1 Notothenia coriiceps | reverse complement strand
GTGTGTGTGTGTGTGTGTCCTGCCCCTAATGACCAGTCGCCACTGCTCCTGTCATCATTAATGGACGTCTCTTTAAAATGACCGCTCAGAGGAGAGGAGTTCTCATTTCTCTAACCACCTGCTACTTCCCCTCCTCTCTCCTCGGTTCCCCTCCTCGGCTCCTCTCTCCTCGGTTCCCCTCCTCGACTCCTCTCTCCTCGGCTCCCCTCCTCGACTACTCCGTTCGCATCTCCTGTGGGCGGGACTAAGACACGAGGATAGGAGTCGAGGAGAGGAGTTAGAGTATTGAGAAACCTCTACAGAGAGACACACACACAGGTCTGATGCTGCAGGTGTGTGTGTCTCTCTGTGTGTGTGAGTGTGTGTGTGTGTCTCTGTGTGTGTGTGTGTGTGTGTGTGTGTGTGTGTGTGTGTGTGTGTGTGTGTGTGTTTTTGTGTGTGTGTGTGTGTGTGTGTGTGTTGTGTGTGTGTGTGTGTGTGTGTGTGTGTGTGTCTGTGTGTGTGTGTGTGTGTGTGTGTGTGTGTGTGTGTGTGTGTGTGTGTGTGTGTGTGTGTCTCTGTGTGTGTGTGTGTGTGTGTGTGTGTGTGTG
>NW_011342794.1:131147-137949 GCF_000735185.1 Notothenia coriiceps | reverse complement strand
CGTACTTACAGCCAATCAGCTCTGAATGATGAGATGACGTATGGTGGGGATGGCAGCTCTCTGCCCCTGTGGTCATTATTTTTTTGCCACACATTGAATAGGAAAATACTCTGAGCATGCGCAGTTTAGTTTTTACAGTCACCGTTCACTTAGACAGGGAGAGGGAGGGCATGATGGGGTTTTGTCCCACATGGCTCTAAGCAGCTCAATAGGCACACACTGTAGACACTAATTAGAAGAACACAGACTAAAACAGCAACGAGACGAATCAGATGATTAAACATGATCTTAAAATATATTTTATATATATATTTTTTTTTTGTGCATTTTTTTGTAATCATTATTTGTAATACTTTCTGCTGACACTAGGTGGGGCTGTGCCCCACCTGCCCCTAATGACCAGTCGCCACTGCTCCTGTCATCATTAATGGACGTCTCTTTAAAATGACCGCTCAGAGGAGAGGAGTTCTCATTTCTCTAACCACCTGCTACTTCCCCTCCTCTCTCCTCGGTTCCCCTCCTCGGCTCCTCTCTCCTCGGTTCCCCTCCTCGACTCCTCTCTCCTCGGTTCCCCTCTTCGACTCCTCTCTCCTCGGCTCCCCTCCTCGACTACTCCGTTCGCATCTCCTGTGGGCGGGACTAAGGAGGAGTTAGAGTATTGAGAAACCTCTACAGAGAGACACACACACAGGTCTGATGCTGCAGGTGTGTGTGTCTCTNTTTGATTGTCAAGATTTATCGATTTCTTGATGGAATCTATATTTTTCCATACGATGAAAGCTCATGCCCTTTCATTTAAATCCGAATACTTCACCTTCCAAAAACACAGTCCTTTGTATTCAACAAGAGATCTGTTCCCCTCTGCAGCCCATCCTGTCGTCCCACCTGGGCATCCAGGACACCTGCGGGGTCCACAATCTGCACGGCATGCCCGGCATCCTGGGCGGGTTGGCTGGCATTGTGGCTGTGGCTCTGGGGAAGATAGAGGGGTAAGGACCATTTCACTCACCACTAATCCTTCATATACCAATAAGAATATATATATTATTAACATGTGACTATATTGTAGTTTTGAAGTAATGTTATGATCCAGTTAAATGGCAGCTGTCTCCCTTCCTCCTCCTCTTCAGAGGTAATGCTGTCATGCAAGCTGCTGCCTTGGCTTCGTCCCTAGGGTTCGCTTTGGTTGGAGGTGCATTTACAGGTAGGTGGAGGAGATGAAACGTGAGATGTGACAGAACACTTTCATTCATGAGGGCAGGGTTGTTATGATCTAGCAAAAAGCCTGATTGATCAAACCATTCATTTTCTTTTTCAAGGTTTAATAATGAAGCTGCCATTCTGGGGCCAGCCTCCGGACCAGAACTGCTACGATGACTCTCTTTACTGGGAGGTAAGGAATCCCACTCCTCATACATAATATCTGTAGTGTCTGAGTGTCAAGCATCACAAGTAAAGGTGGCAGTATCCTAATATTTGTTTAAGTTATTAAATTAGATGGATTGTATCATCATAATGTGTTTATCGGACCGACATGTTTTGATTCATGGAAAACAGTTCTTCCTGTATTAATTCCATCCATCTGGTACTGCTTGCTTTAGCCTCTGCTAGTATACGACACCCAGGTGGTAAAGCATATAAGACAATAGTTAGGTTTCTTTCAATATGCTCCATAAAAATGATTTGGACTTGATGTTTTCCAGGTTCCTGCTGAGGAGGAGGAGAACGAGGAGAGCTTGGCTCACGCCGATCACTCGAAGAACAAAGCAGAGGTTTAAAAATCTGCTTTCTGTCCCCTGAGCTAGAAACTAAGAAGGATCAATAATCAGCTACACCATGTCAACAGACGTCAATTTGCCAATTATATGAATGTGATTACATGCATTCAAGAAATTTGACGATATGCTCTACGAACCGACACAAGTCAAATTGAAACTGTTTTACGAGCAAAGATATTTCCGGCAGTGTGAGTTCAAAATTGTAATAAGATTAAGCAGTGAACTTTTTACACAATATTTTGAACTTTCTAAAAATTGTTGACATAAATATTTGGTTAATCCCATTGACACTAAGACAACACATTTCAATAATTTGAAACAGGGAACTTCAGGGATTTCTTTTACACTGATTTTAAAACCACAGTGGACCAACTCATTCACTGCTGATACACTTCCATAAGCTCTTTGTTTATTTCATTTTTATATTATCAAAAGCATGTTTTTTTAAGATATTAGTAATTAGTGTGTATTTCTTTTCATACATTATTTTATTTTTCCAAATACTTGGCGCATGTGTTTCTGCTGAGGTTGAGGTCAGAGAGAGGAGTTAGCTCTTCTGACCTGCTGCCTCACGTCACCTCACTGGAGCCCGGCCCTTCTGCAGGAGTCAGTCAATCTGCGTGAACCAGCAGCTCTGACACGGGCAGGGATAGTCGCATTATATGTTGTAACTAATGAACTTATCTCCCGCTGCGTACGATCATTTTCTATCTATGTGTTGGCAGCTGTACAATTTCTTTAATGCATAGAGTATGAATGTATTTAGCATTAAATTGGTTGTTACTGGGCAAGCTAAAGTTCCTTTTTTGTCTGCTTTCTATTTACATCCAATGTATTCTTCTTACATGTACATACTTTTAGACGGATTGACATGGTCAGTTTTATCAAAGTCCTGCATTGTTGTAAAAGAGCAACTGGTACTGAATTATTTTTCAGATGCCTTTAAAATAATTTCAACAGGAACTTACACATTAAAAATAAAAAAGTCTGACATTAAAACAAGATGCAAATGTGAAGATGAATACACTTTTTTACAATGTCGGGTGTTCAGCTGTATTCTTTTCTTCTGTTTTTCTTGCGGTGAGTTACTGTTGGAATCATTTTAAATAAATAACTGCAGGGCTAGATAAAACTGACTACACATACAGCAGTGTTAATCAATATTTTGGTTTGTCAAACGATGTATGATGCCCAGAACACTGAAACACATCACATTTTGTATTTTTATACAGTGGGCATGTGCTCTTATTTGTATAATATACTAATACTGTCATAATAAATATGTTTTTGTACAATACCAGTGTTTACGTGTTTTTGTGGAAGTAAACTTGCAAATATTTATGGATATGAAATCCATAAGGTAAGGTATTTTTACCTTACTAAATTGGAGCGAGGGGCGGGGCGAAACTCACGGAAGTGATTTCAAAACAAAAGCACTCGTTTGCTAAAATCACACTTTGAATCACTACAGTATCCTGCTGAAGGACCGGTGATTATTATAAACAAGGGGAATTTAGCCATCACAACGAAAACGGCCAAGACACATATTGAGCCCAGAAAATGGATGTTATTAAGGGCTGTAAATATAATAAGCCTCTGTCTAAAATGGACAATATTATTAGGAGATTTAAACTAGGTCTATACAGCGGTTCTGCACTGCGGTCAACTCAGCCGCCTCTCGAGTTTGTTTTTTCAAATCAGCTGCTCTTCATCTTCATTGTTCCTGCTATATTCAATGAGTGATACAAATATTTGTTACCACAAGTTCTTAAGGAAACTGACCCTGTTGGACTCGGTTCTAGTTTGACTTCTACCAGAAATAAAATGAAGTACTTACTGTGTACTTTTTGAGTAATCTAGCTATCAATGTTCCCTCATGAGAACAAGAATGCATGTTTCTCTGCTATTTTTAATAAGCGTTAAAAAAACCTTTCTTCATGAGACTGATATTGGCGGACAGGGGATAGGGAAATAATGAGTCGGTGTGGCTTAGGCACTTGTGTAATGTGGCAGGAGTAGTTCGAGGTGACCAGGGGTAGGGGTCTCTTAAGTCATGTTCTAGGAGGACTACTGCATGTTTCGGGAGGTATTGGACCCTGGGGTAGGATGGACTGACTGGAGGGAGTGTCTGTGAGAGGGTGAGCGAGGGGAGGCCGAGACGGTGACGGTTGGAGACCGGGAGGGGTGAGCCTGGTTGGGAGTCAGAACCCCTGTTCGGAGGAGGCAACGCAACGTGGGTCAGACCTTGAAGTGATGGGGTTAGTAGTCTCTAAGAAGGAGAGTTCGTAAGCTTTGTAGTGAGTTTGGGTAGACAGGTTGTGACGTAAGTGGTGACTGGGTGGGGTGGGGGGGGCCATAAAAAAAGAACAACAAATAGAGAAACATAAAGAAACAGAAAAAAAACAACACAAAAGAATTAAGAGACAGTTTTCGCCAGAAACTCAAAGTACTTTCGCGATATCTTTCAGGGTAATATAAATAAATTAAAAGTGAAGGCGTAGTTTTTTAACTCCGAATTTTATAACCTCTATTAGGTATTAGAAGCACACCAATCGATACTTAGAAGGACGACGTTGCATGCTCATCCGTGGTGTGTTTGACGTCTTGTGACCACAAACCCTTCTGAGTTCTACTAAATAAGGGTAAAGTGTTAGTCTCTAAATTATGCCGTCACAGCACACACACACACACACACACACCACACACACACACACACACACACACAACACACACACAACCACAACCAACACACAACACAACCACACACACACACACAACACACCACACACACACACACACACAGTATGAACGGTTGGGAGCGGCTAAAAAGCGCCCTCTGGAAGGGCGTAAGAGGGCTAAAGACTGTTTAGTCTAAGTGAGTGCTGACAAGGGTGAGCCGTGAAATTATGTCGATCTCTGGTAACAAACCAAAGCGTAGCCATCGCGCAAGAAATCCGTCGCGGCCGCGTTGAGTTTCAGACTGCTCCCACTCCTTCTTACTTTTGACTTGTCTTAGCTGATTGACTGGGAGAATAGTTAGTGAGTGAAGAGGACATTTTATGTGCCAGCTCGCGTGTATACGAGGTACAATGTCCGTAACGGGAATTGATGTTATTGGTTACAATTTACAATTTAGATGTCGAGGCCCGCTAGGTGAAATTGCGGCCTAAGAGGTGGACGCTGTTGATGAACTCGCACTGGAACCTATGCTCAGGTTTGTTAGTGTCGTGTGGTCCCGCACTGTCCCGCGGGAAACTCGTAGTCTAGACTGCTGCTCATCAAATGTCTATCGGTTGTCAGTCGTAAACAACCAACGACGACGACGACCGACTCGAGGAAAGATGGCGGGGCCTGCTCCTCACCCCATACTTATGTGCTACCTAGGGGCGGGTCCTTTGTACACTGAATAGTCAATTGAAATCTGTAGCATTTTGTTTAAAGATTTGTTCTAAAATAACATCTAATATGTAAAATGGAACTATGGTTTGATAGTATTATAAATGGACAGAAATTTTTATTTTTATTTTTTATAAAAACTTTAATAAAAAATAAAATAAAAAAAAAATTACTGTTAGTGTGTAACCCCTTCTCCAGGCGGGATCGCGGGGATACCCGGCCGCGGTGACGTCCGACGGCCGTATACCTGACCTTCATAACGAACTATAGTTCAGATGGTAGGAGGAATTTTTATTGAGTAGGGTCAACCGCACTAAATGCCTAACATCCTCTAGGCCCGAATCGGGTCCTCAACAACTCCCCCACGTCCCCACTTCAACGATAAAAAAAAAATGTTCACCGTCACCCCACCTGGCTTGAGGAAAATCCCCTCAGTAGTGGAGAAATCCCCCCGCCCCGCCGTACGAAGGGGACACTCTAAAAAAAAATTATAACTACAAATTTTCGTAGTTAGACAACGTGAAACTCTCGTTGTAATTGGATGGAATTATTATGGAATTTCGCCGTGTTTTCCGTGACCTCTTTGAATAAGTAATTTAGGAAATTACTTCCGTTTGATTACGAATTGAGTGAGTTATGAGCAAATGAATGAAAGCCGACTTTGCTTACACGCATCTCAAAAATTTCCTACGCCTATCAGAGTGGGAACTAAGACCGCGTAACGATAGCAAAATATCTAGAATAAGAGGTACGGTGGTAGAAACAAACACAATTTCCTCACAGTTCTCAGTGCAAACGACTTAGCCTGTGAGACTCACCTAGCGTCAGTGTGGCGGTTGGCCTCAGACTAAAGTCTCCCAACGGACAGTCAAGGCAACGGACAGTCAAGGCAACGATACAAGGCAACAATCACATGACTTTGCTCCTGCCATATTTTTTGATTTTTTTTTTTTTTTTTAAAGGGTTTTTGTTATATTTTAACCTTATGCAATAAATCAACAGAATTTCATCTTACCTCCATACTTCCCAATGTAAGTAGAATCCTATTAAAATCAGTACAAGACATATGTATGATGTATATGCCCCATAGAATCACACCAATGAGGTACACAATGATCATATTTGAGATTGTTGTAGCGAGAAAAAGGAAATGAGTCAGTCGGCTGACGGTCTATAGTGGTAACATCTAAGTGGTTGTGGACTTTTGTAGTAGTTAAGAAGTGACGAACCACTACTTGTAACAACAGTCCCGACGACGTATGTGACAACCAACGACGACGTCCTCGACGACCGCGGAAAAAGTAGCTTGTTAGGAAAATGGATTATAGTGTATTGAAATATCTTTGATAATCGAATTTGAGCAGTCCGTGATCGTCTCGGTATTACCGCGACCCGTTGATTCCTTCCTAGTGAAGAGAAAGTCCCTCGTAGTGTTGTCATTGCGTCACGATGCACAGGGCGTCTCGACGGAGAGACCAACTGAGGCCATGACGTGTAAGTGAGGGCTCCGAACAAATTTTTTTTTTTTTTTTGCCAAATAACAAAAAAAACCAATAAAAACACTTTGTAGGCCTTCCGTGAAAAGTTCTTGTTGTTGTATGAGCCCCGAACTCGTGGTTCATCCGGTG
>NW_011342794.1:128333-131102 GCF_000735185.1 Notothenia coriiceps | reverse complement strand
GATGCCGGAAGTACTTGCCACTGCCTGTAGATGCCACGAAATGAGCCAGGCCCTACTGCCCAAAGGAGCACAAATTATTGTGTAGCACTGTAAAAATCACTCTCCTTAAAGCGGGAAAAAGTGTCAATCAACCTCGCAAGAACANTTCAAAGATGTTTTTCTCTGCGGAGTTAAAATTAGTTTCTCTTCCTTTCTTTTCTTCACAGTGAGGAGTTGACAGGTAATATTTACAAGTGATGTGAAACAGAAAATGAACCCAAAGGAGCACAAATTATTGTGTAGCACTGTAAAAACCACTCTCCTTAAAGCGGGAAAAAGTGTCAATCAACCTCGCAAGAACAGATGCCTGAATATTTATGCACTCTTAGGGCTTAAATGATCTTTATGAAAGAAGTTCACTTTGCTATCTTTTTCTGCCAAATGTGTGAGTTCAATCTCAGAGAAAGGCCACGATATTGACACTTTATCATGAGAAAAATTATCCAGGTTTTTTCCCCATCAAATTATGAG
Organism: Notothenia coriiceps; assembly: GCF_000735185.1. NCBI lineage: Eukaryota > Metazoa > Chordata > Actinopteri > Perciformes > Nototheniidae > Notothenia > Notothenia coriiceps. The sequence goes on along the minus strand of NW_011342794.1, from coordinate 130,592 downwards.
TTTAATCTTGGAATTTCTGAGTATTCGCTCTTAATTCTACCCACAATATTTATTTTTATGACTCACAATGGCGTTGTAACTTTTCTTTCTGGTATATATCAGCATTATTCATGGGAATTGCCTTTTAGTAAGAATAACTTTAACGGGACGTAAATGTTCTCAAGGTTTGTAGAAGATTAGACATCTATTCAATATAAAACATCTCTCCATCAGCTGACCTTTCTGCTGTGATTATTCCTCTCTCTCAGCAGCAGCTGATTGTCTGATTATAGAGAGAGAAACATGATGGAGATGTCAGACACAGCGGCTGGTGAGATGTTTTACTGACGCTGTTTGGTGTGCTAGTTTATTGTGTGTGAGTGTGTGTGTAAGTAAAAGAGAGCGACAGAGAGGCAGAGGGAAGAGAGCTGGAATAAAAAGATGAAAGTACCACACGGCTGAAAGCGAGGAGAAGTGTGTGTGTGCACGGGTAGATGTGAGAGTTCGCAGATGTTCAGAAAAAAAGCACCTTGGTAAGTCTGTGAACATCTGAGTATGTGTGAAAGTGTGTTTGTGTGAAAAAAAATGTCTAGCAGGTTTGTGTGTGTTTGTGCATGAAATATGGTGCACCCACATGTATCCTCTTTGTGTGTGTGTGTGTGTGTGTGTGTGTGTGTGTGTGTTGGTGCATCCAGGTGTGTTCTGTACAGCAAGCATGCATGTGTTTTTGCTGTGTGTATGTATGGTGACAACTGTGTGTGTGTGTGTGTGTGTGTGTGTGTGTGTGTGTGTGTGTGTGTGTGTGTGTGTGTGTGTGTGTGTGTGTGTGTGTGTGTTTATCTGTGTGTGTGTGTGTGTGTGTGTGTGTGTGTGTGTGTGTGTGTGTGTGTGTGTGTGTGTGTATGCATGCAGACATACTGTATGTGGGTTTATTTGGCTTTGAGTGTCTGTTTGCTTTATGTGTTTGGTTCTGGAGTAATTAGGTCTGGCCTTCAGCAATCCATTTCCTGTCAGCGAGGAGAAAGAGAGACCTGCTGATGGACCATCTGCTGCCCAGGTGCTCCTCTCCGTCCTGCAGCTCGCTCTCACTGCCTGACCCCGGCGGCAAATCACTGTCAACCCCTTCGTAAAATAGATCTCATCGGCAAGGAATGATTAAAAGTGGTGGATATTGCTGTCCATTGCTCGCCCATTGCTCTCCAGACAGAGTACTTTATCTGCTGGAAATAAGCAAGCTCGCAGGCTAATTTGTTTAAATAGGGCGCAGATGTTGCAGCCATGTCTATCAGTTTTATTTATTTTAAATCAGTTTTTATGTAGTTTTGCTGTTTTGAATCTTGCCTCCTAAGGCTTCTGGATACATCATGACAAGGACTTTCCTGGGTCACCTGTGGATCTCAATGCAACACTTTGTATGCCCAGCCTACACTGTGAGTGATGCAACATTTCCACAGAAAATCAATTCTACACAGCAAGCCAATGGTATATACAGAGGTCGGCTCGCAGGCTTTCCTTGTTACATTTATTTTACCATGAGATTTTGAAAGCATGTGTACCTGATGGTCAAATAACTAACTGTTATTCTTATATTTGCAAACAGCATCCCAGAAACCAATGAAACTAGCTTCTCAACCCTTTATTGAATGGATGCACTTTGAGGAAGAAAAACAAACTGTAAATAAAGCATTAACATGTAATACAAACAACATACTGTTATTGTATATTTGTACTAAACATTGGGATATTATTTAAAGTCAAGTTTATTGACTCCTGATGAAGGTAAGTCAAATAATCACTCCCTTTTTTGCTCTGTTTTGGTCCCCACCAGCTTCTGCTGCTAAAGGCTTCGCTATATATGTTGTATTTCCTGTAGTGTGTTTATATTAGTAAGCATTACAAGTGCTTGAATAAGTTAGCATGGAAACATTGTACAATACACTAACATTGCATATCTATACAAGTCTTCTAACACTGTACCAGTTCCATATATTTTTTACATTACATGTCACTTGTTAGAAGCTTTTATACAAAGCGACTAACATACTCAATACTGTGGACAATCCCCACAGGAGCAATTTGGGGTGAAGTGTCTCAGGGACACAACGACATGCTGACTGCAGTGGGGTTTGAACCTGTGACCCCCTGATCCCAACACCAACGCACAATGCACTGCACCACACGCCGCATATAAATCATTCTCTAGCGTTCTCTAAAAGGACTACAAAGATTAGACATCATTATAGTTCGATGGTTTAGTTTTCTCATTTAGTTTTACATTCT
>NW_011342794.1:123623-126123 GCF_000735185.1 Notothenia coriiceps | reverse complement strand
CAGAAAATATATTAACATCACCCTGCAAATACAGAGTCAATGCTAAGTCAGAAACACACAAAAGGTTCTACGAAATACTGCATATCCAGTCAACACATCAAAAGCTCTCCAGGCCTCTAGGGGGAGCTCTAAGTCAAATAGCTTTATCTTTAACCTAAGAAAGACGCGTATCTTTCTATGGGTGCGTCTCACTTCGGTTATTTTTCATTTCCTCGCTCCTCGGGCTCGGTTTCACCGGAAGTTGATTTGTCTGCGCCGTCTTGAGTACCGTCCCAGTGGCCTTATTTTTGCCGGAGGATCGAGGAGCGATAATCGAGGAACTACCAGACCACCCTCCGGTGAAATCCTCAGACACTCGCCCCGCCCCCTTACTGTGTATCGCTCACTGATTGGACGATGCAGCGCATGCACTGATCTGGCTGCTCTCAGACGATCAGCTGACGTCGCTTCACGTGACGCTCCGGAGGAGACGACGTCCCATTGCTCTTAAAACTAATTTCCCTGCTTCTCGTGGTTTCCTGAGGGACGCAAGGAATCCATTTAACCGAAGTGAGACGCACCCTGTGTCGCCTACTCAAGCCCCCAGGAAGTGCGCCGGACTCTGATGAAAATATGTGTTGTGTCCAAACGGCGGTACTACAACTTCAGTATCAGTCCGTGACGTCACAAACTATGTTATAGCCCTTATTAGAATAATGTGGTCCTTAAAAAATGCACTAAAAGCCGAATCTAGATTTATTTTCTGTCTCCATTCTTTCTAATGAGCCGAGAGTGGGATCCCGGGGGGCGGGGCTTAAGGGGCGCATGCTCTGTGAGCGCACATACGGGTTCTTCTGCTCTGACAGCTAGGCATGCTGGGTAATCTGTGACGTTTCGCTCTCTCAAAAGTTGGGCCATTTTGTCCTCATGCGCCAATGAGCAGCTCCCATAGGAAAGAACGAGACCCCGCCTCCCGCGCTGTATCCAGTTCTTATTATACATCCATGCACCTACTCTATCTGATTTCCGCACCACTTCAAGAACAAACAAACTTTAGTCTCCTGAGGTAAATCAAACTGTAGCTAGCCTTTCCTCCTAGAGGCGGGGAAATCTTTGTTAAATTTTTTTCGTGCTTTGTGTGTTCTTGACATTTTACCGTTTCTGTATTAGCAAGGTGATTGCTGTTAATGTATTAGAAATGGCTTTTTGCATTTTTAACTTGCAGCCGTTTCCGTTGTATTTGTTTCTTCTGATTTCAAGATGTACTTCTCTTTTTACTGCCTTTGTTTTTAAGGCTGCAGTCCATTTTGTTGGCCAACGAGTTTGCATTTTAAATCATGACTGTAACACTCTACATACAGTATACACACTGCAACATGTTTACAAAACCCCCCGTAACAGACATAAGAGTGATGTGACTCTTGGCCTAAAAGAAAGCATTTCCCAAACTATTCCTTTAAGAAGTAAAATGTTTTATATTTCATATATATTCTTCAATGTCAGCAGCACTCTCTCTTTCCAGGAAACATGCCTCTGTCCTTTTGGCTGCAGTTTCTCTCCTGGGTAAAACTAACTTAATACTTTAAATGCTCCGGTCCTGCAGGGAGTGCTCAAACTGAAAATGTCCGCTCTCATGGAACTGAAGCTCTCAACACAAACACGGGCTGAACTGATGTTGTATTAAGGTAGTTTAATGGTAAGTTGACCACCTTTTAAAGTTTCTGTGGTTTTTGAGGTTTTTCCTTCACTCTCCGAGAGCAGAAAAGTCTGAGGTGATATTACGTTTCAAACCTGTCTGTCTTCACCTTAAATGAAAGACGTCTCACTCCAGCAGCCATGGTGTGGTCTGCCCTCAGAAATAAAACTCTTATTGTCTCGAAATGCAGAACTTGTAGTACTTATTATCATGTATGTATTTCAACAAGGACCATCCAAATACATTCATCTCAGAAAAGAGAAGAGATTAAGCTAATAGCTCATTTCCAGTCTATTTGGGTTTACCCAGATGTTTGTGTGTTGTAACTGTAGGTCACTTATGATTCAATCCTTAACAAATGTGATTTAAATGTATAAATATATTAAAGATGAGATGAATTGGTCATTTTGATGTTAATCGACTATCCATAACATTTAGTATTTTGGTTTAAGTCACTCTTTGGATATAAATATGCTGTCAAATACCCTTTCTGATACCGTAATTAAGATGTATTTGTACTTCCTGCACTAAAACCCGAGCCAAATTCAGCAGTTCAGGTTTTGTTGCTGTACGGTTATGTCAGCCTCTGCAGTGTATTATATTATATTTTGATTGTAAAGGTATAATTGTGTAGTGTCCACTTTCACTGACACTGATTACCTCATATTTCTACTGTAACATGCTAAAAACGTGCACACACACACACACACACGCACACACACGCACACTCATAAATGTTTTCCGTGAGCCAGCGCTGACTTGGGTTGAGCTAATTTCTGGTTCCAGATGAATTACTCCGCACCGTCACACACCACCTTCTCACGC
>NW_011342794.1:121175-123578 GCF_000735185.1 Notothenia coriiceps | reverse complement strand
GCTCCAGGCTCCGAACCGGCTGAACCGCGTTGGGTGTGGAAAGGGGTATTAAAGTGGCTCTGATAAAGGTTATTATAAGTCATTAAGTGCCCGTGGAGTGGCGTCGTGACCTTTAATCGACTCCGGATCGGTCCCAGACGGTCCTCTACGTAATTCCCCCGGCGCTACGGCGGCCGCATGTGAACAAAAACAATAAAAATCACATTTCCCCAACAGAGAGAGAGGAGCAATCGGCTAATTAGAGTGGAGGAGGCGATAATATATCACCGCGGCTAACCCAGCGGAAAACCATAAAACCTGCCTTTGTCATTTGCTTTTTTTGGCCAACAGGGACGGGGCAGCTTTCCCTCCTCGAAAGGTGCAAATCATTCAGGAGTGTTGTTGTTGCAGAAGGCTTTTCTTCATACTAAAGTGGGAAGAAAACGTCAAAAATCAACATTAAGGAGCCACGTATTTTATCCACTTTGCCTATTTAGGTCTGTAAGATTTCGTAAGATAAGGTTCATTTGCAAATATTTGAACATTTGAGAAGACTTCTTTTTTTAGATGCTCAATTCACAGCCTACTTTATGTCCTATTGTATTCCATCAACAAATATGGCTAAAATCGACTTGTAATGGGGCATTTAAATGTATTTTTTAGGATAACAAACAGATACCAAAAGGTTCTGTTTAATCTTGAGAACACTAACATTTACTCATTGTTTTTTTTTTAATTGAAATTGTATGAGCATAACAAGTTATAGTTAAAGAAGAATAAATTATAATTAATAAAAATATTGAGGTCAAAGTAAGAAAGTGCAAAAATATTAAATATTTATAAAATGAGAAGTTAAAGTCAAAGTGCAAAATAAAAATAAACAAAATAAAATTTATAAAACTACAAAGAAGTTAAAGAAATCAAAAAAAAATGCAGAAAGAAAAGTATATATTATTTATAAAAAAAATATTGGTATAAATTTCGTATGTCAGGCAAATCAGCACACATTTAATGCACACAGCCTCAATTTTGATATCTATACATAACATTTACAGAAAACTTGCCAATGCCAAAAAAGTCCTGTCTTAGTGGTAGATAATGAACTACAGAAGTGTCATGAGGATAAATCTATCAGCTAACATTTCTCCCTACCCTTGCCTGTGTCTCCTGTCTGATAACATACAGTAAGACTTTATAACTTCTATCAATTAGTCAATGTGAATTATTACAAGCTGTCGTTGGGTCAATTGGTTTAACACTCCAAAGTACAACTGCACATTCCGTTGTTTATCTGTGTTTGGGACATCTTTATCAAAATGCATATTGGGATTCAACTGCCGGCTGCATTTCTTAAGCTCCATATTTGGCAACAAAGTGGAGCTTTTGCAGGGTTAGGGTTAGGGTTAGGTTAGGGGTTTAGGGGTTAGGGGAAATGTATTCCTGAATTAGCCGTTAGCAGTTCCTTACACATGTTGCATCACTACAACTGGGAATTACTTCAACAATTAAAAAAAATGTAATTGTGCAGTAATAAGGTCTTTGCCATTTCAATTATATAAAGCATAACAACTAGATTAACATCAAAAAAATATGATATGTCAGGTTTGGGAAGATACTCTTAAATCCGTGGTTTTTAAACTCAATAGATAAAGGGAATATTTTGTAAGAATTGCTCCGTTTTGAACTAAAGAATAAGATTGACTTGCAAGTCAGTTTGATCTCTGATTATGTTCAATTGTGTGCATGCTTTTGTAGTCTCTATTAGGATTGAAAATAAAACGTCTTTGCAGGAACGATCCTTTAAATGAATAGAAAATCATGTGTCTGTGCCAAAGAAGTCAAAAGCTCTACCAAGTACAGGGGTTGATCCATTATCTGATAATTTGTATAAACCCAGGAGTTAAAGATGAGTCAATCTCTCTTTCCTGTGCGGCCCGGGGCTGCAGCATTATCTGTGAGTGATGCAGCGCCTCATTATCAGGGCCACGGCCGGAACTTATGCTCAACAAACGCAATCTGTTTAATGCAATAATGACACCCGATTCAGCATGAGGGGATTTCAGCAGGTCTTGCGACCAAAGGAGCCCCCGTGTCATCCTCATGCCATTTAAAGGAAGACAGGTGAGCTGTGTGTGCGTTGCATGGTGGTGCGTGCGTGCGTGCGTGTGGTGTGTGTTGTTGTGTGTGAGGATGCTTTATACACTCATACACTGTCACTTACAACACGTTTAACACATGCAACAGCTCCATAAAAATAGAGGATAAACGACATGATGTTAAATATAATATAAAAAAATAATAAGAATGCAGAGAGGAAAAGTCTGAGTATACATTTTGATATCAGTAGTAGTGTCCTCTACTTTAAAAGAGTCCTCTCCCCGCTGATGTTCAAGGTGTAGATCCAGTATTTAGTGTCTCTACTTT
>NW_011342794.1:118325-121145 GCF_000735185.1 Notothenia coriiceps | reverse complement strand
GGTGTATATCAGTATGTAGTGTCTCTACTTTAAAGAGTCCTCTCCTGCTGATGTTCAGGTGTATATCAGTATGTAGTGTCTCACTTTTAAAGAGTCCTCTCCTGCTGATGTTCAGGTGTATATCAGTAATGTAGTGTCTCTACTTTAAAGAGTCCTCTCCTGCTGATGTTCAGGTGTATATCAGTATGAAGTGTCTCTACTTTTAAAGAGTCCTCTCCTGTCTGATGTTAAGGTGTATATCAGTATGTAGTGTCTCTACTTTAACAGGCCAACAACAGCTTAAAAAACGATTTCCCTCAAAGAAACCAAACATGCCCTGTTGTCGTGAGAGAAAAGTGCAGAAGGAAACATCCATTAACTCAGTGTGCTGCTCTGTGATGCTAGTCAGATACTTGGCATCTCATCTTGGGTGCAAGGTCATCAATGTTTGGGCTCAGGCTCTGATCTGAGGAGACCCTCAGGATGGTGTGCGTGCAATATACCGGCGGGCCAGATCTAATTAGAAATTATCCTGTGGGCCGAAATTAAATCCACCACGGGCCTGATTTGTCCCCCGGGCTTTGAGTTTGACACATGTGATCTAGTTGCTACTTAACCTTAGATATCACTCATGTAATCAGTAATGTTGGGCTATTTTCAAGTATTTTAAACCTTGAAATGAATTGCATACTTCCCTAAACTAGTCATCCATTACACTGGATGATCTTTAAAGCGTTATTATCTGATATTTGTCATGACTCCTATTGTGTAGCTTCTGTTTGAGGTCTTGTGAATGTTTCTTTTTCTCAAGTCTATCTTGGAGAGAGATCCTAATCTCTTTGAAACTGCTTGAATAAATAAAATAACTCACCAGAGAAACTCAGATTTCAACACACAGAGCGAGCGTGACTTTATTCTCTAAAGCCAGCTCTACATATACTGTACATAGCGTGTTGCTACATTAATGTTCTGCATGCTAATATACTGTGGAACATTTCATAACAAAATAAATACCAGTGGAGCTTTAAGAGGAACTTGTTTGGGGGGGTTGCGTTACAGGTGAGCAGCATTTTCCCACGGTGGTGGTGTTCAAATCAGCTCCAAGCCCCCGCCTTAGTTCAGACGCTCTTAAAAACGTCAATCTTTCCTCCAACCATCCCGTCCTTTTTACTTAACACAGAGATTATTTCTGCATCCATGGGACTCGGGTTGAGTTTCCTCGCCGTAAATCGTGTAACCAAGTCACAAAACCTTAAGATATATGAGATAAATGTGTTTTTTAGCTATGAATGTCTGCGTCTGCCCTGTTAAATAAAGAGCTTATCATTATTTATGAGGACAGGTAGAGAGAGGGGCTTAGGAAAATATCAGAGATGACAGAAAAATGAATATCAGATATCGACGTTAAAGCGACGCTCTGCGGGTAAAACCAACATCCGCGTGGAAATGACCCAGACGTGGTTCATCCGACATCCAGAGTGAATCCGAAACCCCCGACATCTGAGGGAACCTGAGCCTGTGTGTGTGTGTGTGTGTGTGTGGGTGAAGGAATGATACAGATAACAGGAGTTTTTCTGATTCTTCGCAAGATTGATTTTCAGGCTTGCAGGCCAATAAAAAGATTTGGTAATTGAGTTTAAATGTAATAAGAAAAGTTAGAAAAAGCGGGGAAAGCAATAACGGAGAAAGATTATATTTTAGGATAAAAGGGAAGACACGGTTACAGAAAGAATTGGATATTTACAGCGTAACAACAGCAAAGGTCAAATGCGAGTAAAAGGTAAACGTTAATAGGAATAAATATCAGTTATGTACACATCTGTCGTAACAGTAACAGCATTTTAAAAACAATAAGAGATCGTCTAAAAAGTGTTGAAGGACCAGTTATAAAAGTAATACAATGAAGAATTAAGTGTATTTTAGATGAGACGGTTAAGAAAACAACAAATTGAAAGAGACATTGACGCAAAGATAGAGAGAAAGAAAATAGTGAAAAAAGACTAAGTGAAGAGGACAGAGAGACAGAAACAGAAAATAGTCCGTTAAGGAGGACACATTTCATTTTCAGGTATATATCAGTATGTAGTGTCTCTACTTTAAAGAGTCCTCTCCTGCTGATGTTCAGGTGTATATCAGTGAAGTTCAGGTGTATATCAGTATGTAGTGTCTCTACTTTAAAGAGTCCTCTCCTGCTGATGTTCAGGTGTATATCAGTATGTAGTGTCTCTACTTTAAAGAGTCCTCTCCTGCTGATGTTCAGGTGTATATCAGTATGTAGTGTCTCTGGTACAAGTCTCCTGCTTTAATGTTCAAAAAAGCTCTTTATTGTTCTCATACTGCCTGTGCTGCAGCACCTCTTTTCACCCTCTGTCTGAAATATAAATCAACTAGTAAATAAACATATAAGTATAGGTTAACATATCCCCGCAAAGGACGAACCCAACCAAACATTCTAACGAACCAACCTAGGGTTTTTCATCTTTTAGGCCGAGGTTAAACAAATAAGTCCTTCAAAATATCCGTAACGTAAAAATTCCATGGTGCCTTGGATAAATACGTAAGAAACGCGCGCAAGAGGGAAAGGACGATCTACATAATATCCAAAATGACGTACATTCTACGCAGACGTCTCGGATTTTAGGGACAACAAGGACGTCTCCCCTCAAAGAAGAGCGCGCTAACTTGCGGGAGGTAAACCTCGAGGAAACAAATGAGGACTTGTAATCACTGTAGTGGAACATTGTGACCGGCTGACAGACGAACCGAATCAACCGAGGTTGCAAGTAACGATCACAATCCCGGCGTTCCCCGCCCTGTAGAGATTCGGTCAACTGGTTAGTG
>NW_011342794.1:111935-115545 GCF_000735185.1 Notothenia coriiceps | reverse complement strand
CCGGGATCATATTTCTCCCGCATTTCTCCGGATTTCTGACAAAATCAGATTTACTCAGGACTGTTTCCACTCGGACTTTAATACAGCTACACCATTGTTTGGTTTCCATGGTAACACGTCTCTTTAGTAGCGCGCGCAACTGAAAGTCTGAGAGGGTGAGGCAGATAGTCACAGAAAACAGAACAAAAATCGACAACTACTCTACTCTCTGCTCACTCCTTTCCTGCCCACACATATGCTCCATCAAGGATTCTGCTACAGGCCGCAAGGCATTGCACTTAGAACTACAATATAGCATGCATCCCGATTTCTGAGGTCTCAAGGTTGGCAAGTATGTTCAAGACTTGAAATGAGAAAATGCCGTCCCAGATGAAGACAATGTTATTGCAAGACTCACAGTGTTGGGTAACATGATGTTTGTCTCCCTGGAAACAAGCCCATTGGAGATGGTTAGTAGGCGAGGAAGATGAGAAACAGGTGAAGGCTCTCCCTCTCCATCAGCTTTACTGTAAACTGCACCAGGTGACGATGCCAACAGCAATTGTGTTCAATTTGGTCAAATATGCCAATTTTCCCGTCAAAAGGAGAAGTGCTCAGTGTGTGTTCTGGAGGAAAAAGCTTTCACAATACCATTTAGCTCATCATAGGATTCTGAGAGTACAGTTATTTGACTGTAAGCGGCTCCTTAAGGCAGTGACAAAGGTTTATGTGTGTTTCACCTCGCTGCCATCGATCTCCATTTACTGAACGTTGGTGCATGAAAGCCAGGTCTGGACTTGATTGGGAGGCGAGCGGAGAGGCGGGCAATTTGTCATCATTTGGGTGACAACTTGTCTGACTGACATGCTCCCGCGCTGACCTCTCTTTGTGCTTTGAAACGATAACAGAACTGTATGTGTGTGACTGTGTGTGAGGAGGACTTAGGGCGAAATGACAGCGATGAGGGAACGTTAAGAGGACAAGCATTTTCAGGTTCATATTTGTATTTTGTGCCTCTACTCTGACATGTAATGTTCGCATGATTTAAAGGGGATATATTATGCTTTTTTTAGTGTGTAATATAGGTTTGTGTGCATGTGGATGGTCTGCAAGGCTAAAATACCCAAACGCTCCACCACTTGGACTCCTTTGTTAACTTCTGTGACATAGTGACAACACTATTCAACACTTGAGCTTCTATTGGCCACCACTACGGTCTGTTAGCAAAAAAGAAAAACCTCTGCATGACCAAATTCACCAATCAGAAGCAAGTATTGTCCTAATAGGCGCTTTCACACCGGAGTACTTTTCCCGTTTAGTTCCAATAGTTTCTGGGATTTTTGCGTTCACACCAAAAAGAGAACTTAGTTCATGAGACCTTTTACCCCCTTGTTAGTCCCTGCTAGAGAGGTGGTACTTTCCTGGGGAGAAAAAAGTTCCAATTTCTGATTGGCTGGGCGAATTGCAAACCACGCCCCGTAAAACTCTGAAAAGTTGTGTGAAGCCGCCATTGTATTTGCTGGCATTAGCATTATTAGCATTAGCCCCGCGCACCAATGGAGAGAGACTAATACCTCATTCACACCAACGGTATTTCAGGGCCGGTTCGGAGCTGGAGCTTGANTACATTCAGACAGACTGTAGAATACAACCTCTTTGGACCATTTAGATACTTATTAAACGGCATTTTCCAAGGTATTACATTTTGTAGCTTGTTTTCAATAAGTATCTAAATGGTCCAAAGAGGTTGTATTCTACAGTCTGTCTGAATGTAATCATTGCGTAGGTGTGTAGTGTGATTCTGTGTAGTTTATTTATGGCATCCCGTTGGATTTGACGTCATCTGAACAGGACATCGCACGCTCACTGCTTGATAGCGCGCGAAGGTCCGTTTACGCCGGTTGTTCAACAACATCGTTATGGGGAAATGCAAGTTTGCGTCCAAATGGTTGGAAGATAAGGAGGAAGGACAATCAATACTGTATATAGTAAATGTGAGGTAAAGTGTGTCGCCAAGGTAACCGGTTAAAACTCAAAGTGGCGATGAGTTCTTAAAATGTATGGAAAGGGTCTTTAAAAAGATCTGACTTCAGGATTCCTGCATATATTATACCTTGTTTGTGTTCATTTCAGTAATTGGTTGTATTGGAGTGGTTTACTGAAAGCACCATCAAGGCAGTACTGAGGAGTACACACTAATATCTGTTTATTTACAAAAGCAATGTATTTTTGATGTTTCTCCATTTATAAAGCATCCCATCCAACATTAAGCTAACCCCCTGACAAAAACAAACAAAATGTTTTACTCACAACTTGAGTCAGTCTGAAAACTTAATTCAAGACTGCATGTGTTATTCTTTTATAATAAACAGCCACAGTTTGAACTTCTCAGCATGTGGACAAAAAAGACTCTGATAAAAATAGCAAAGGAGTTCCTGAAATAGATGTATGTGCACATCAAGTGTATTTCCAGAGTATGAAAGATGCACGACTGTTCTCCGAAATACATGACTAACTTTTGAAACTGAGCTCGGTTAACTACTGCCATTGTCTTTGAAAGAGCAGCTAATGAAGTGTCTGCTGTTGACTCTGGCTCTGAGATCAGTTATTGGCACACAATCTGCTCTTCCTTCCTCATTTTATATCGTTTTTATAAAATGCAAAGTAACATACCACACAAAGTGAGGCGGGCACTTGTTTTAACTAAGAGCGCCATCAACTCTATTCCCTTTGTTTTATTGGATTGACGTCAGAATTCTTTTTTTTCTTCTGACGTCTTATTTTGCTTTTATCAACATTTAAGTTTACAAAACAGTGTAAAGCCTTTTTTTGGGGGGGTTGGGTTTTTCTGACAGTGAGTTAATAAAAAAAGACTGAAATTTGTCATTTAAGAAGTTAAAGTAAAAATATGCAATAGAAAGATAAAATCAAAAATGTAACTTAAAGGTCCCATGTGATGCTTTTCTGGTTATTACCAGTTATGAAGGTTTTTCTGCATGTAAACGGTCTGCAGAGTCACAAACCCTCAAAGTACACCCTGTAGGGAGAAAAACTCTAACACAGAGAAGACCTGTCTATGCTGCCCCAGAACGCCTCGTTGGACATTTCTCATTTTCCATTGTTTACTTCTTGGGTATAGTGACGTATTTCGGGTATAGTGACGTAACGTCCGCAGAGCCGTTACGTTTGGACCAATCCGCGGACTTCCTCAGACGCACACACTCCGCGGGACATTGCGAGGCTCGCTGCTGCGAGGAGCGGGACACTGTGAGCTGGCTCACTGGTGTGGGGTCGGCGAGACAGCGAGACACCGCGGAACTCAGCCTGACGCACACCACACAAACTCCAGCAGGCTTTGTGTGTGTGTTTCAGGCTGTTCGCCTGCTCGCACGACGGCACTTGGCTCACAGGGAGGGGGGCAGGAGCTCCAACCAGCCTTTTAGGACAGATGAGTGACTACACAGTTACTACAGAGATGCTGTATGAAAAACATGTGAGTTGGAAAATGCTACGATATACATTTAAATACATATACAATTTTAAGCATGTATACTGAAACCCCCAACGATCCCCATCAAACTCATTTAAATTGTGCATATGCAATTAGGGCGCTGCAACAACCATAATCGAC
>NW_011342794.1:108604-111890 GCF_000735185.1 Notothenia coriiceps | reverse complement strand
CTTGTACTTGAGTAAATAAGTAGAAAGTACTCAGGTCTTGTACCTGAGTAAAAAGCTAGAAAGTACTCCAGGTCTTGTAGCTTGAGTAAAAGTAGAAGTACTCAGATCCGTCGTAGCTTGAGTAAAGAGTAGAAGTATGCAGATCGGTACTGAGTAAAAGTAGAAGTACCTCCAGAATCTTGTAGTCTGAGTTAAAGTAGCAAAGTACGCAGAGTTGTAGGAATACTTTGTTATCAGTAAAAGTCGCTGGCATGTCAAAAAATGTTCCTCAGTAAAAGTATAAAAGATCTCATACAAAATATAGGTGAAGTAGCGACAGTAAAAGTAGTCATTGTGGAGCCAGATTGTCCATTTTCAGAATAATTATAGCTGAAGTGTTCTAATAATGATTGATCATGAAAGTGTTCTCAACAGCTGGTAACAGTGGCAGCTGTTTGAATGAGCTTTTGTATACTGGGGCAGGGTAGCGGTGGATTTTACTCCCAGGTGGAACTAAAGTTCCTGATTTAACCACTTGATTATATTTCACTCATTAATCCAGATGCTGAAAAGTTAGCTAAAGGTATTAAATACATGTAGAAGGAGTAAAAAGTAGCAACCATGTAGCCCTCTGGATTAGGAGAAAGTAGAATACAAAGGTACTGGCATAAATGGAAATACTCAAGTAAATATACCTCAAAATTGACATGCACTAAAACGTATAACACACTACAGGGGAAGACTCTAAAAGCATAACAGGGGCGTCCTTTAAATCCAAAGACTAAATGGTGGTTGTGCATCTAGACGTCGAGGGCAATCAATCAGATGAGCTAATGCTTATTGTTTTTCAGCGAAACATGTGCACATAGAAAGTACTCATCTGTTGTGAAGCGCTATTTTAGGGAAACTCATACTCCTTCCTGATTTGGTGGGAATTGCTCTCGCGAGGTTTTTTGCTTTTTTTTGCTAACGAGACCGCAGTAGTGGGGCATAGAAAGCTCAAAGTGTTGAAAGTGTTGTCACTATGTCACAGAAGTTAACAAGGGAGTCAAGTGGGGTGGGAGGCGTTTGGATTCTTAGTTGGGCAGATCCATCCACAGCACACAAACTATATTACACACTAAAAAAGCATAATATATCGACTCCTTTAATCATGCGAAACATTACATGTCAAGAAGGTAGAAGGCCACAAAATACAACAAAATATGAAACCTGAAAAAGTGCTTGTCTCTTTTAACGTTCCCTCATCCGCTGTCCCATTTCGCCCCTAAGGTCTCCTCTCCTCACAACAGTACACCCCCCCACATAACACCGTTCTGTTATCGGTGTTCAAGCACAAAGAGAGGTCAGCGCCGGGGGCATGTTCGTTCAGCAAGTTGTCCACCACCCAAATGATGCAACAAATTGCCCCGCCTCTTCCGCACTCGCCGTCCAATCAGTCCAGACCCCTGCTTTCTGGCCAACGTTCAGTAACATGGAGATCCGATGGCAGCGAGGTGAAAACACCCCCCCACCATAAACCCCCCTGTCACTGCTTAAGGAGCCGCTTCTAGCAATATCACTGTACTCCTCCAGATCTATGACTGAGCTAGAATGGGTATTGTGAAAGATTTCCTCCAGACACCACCACTGACGGCACTGTTCTCTCTTTTGACCGGGAAATGTGGCAAGCTATTGACCCAAATTGAACACAAATGTGCTGGTTGGCAATCTGTCCACCACCTGGTGCAGTTTACACGTAAGCTGATGGAGACGGGGAGAGCCTTCCCACCTGTTTCTCTCTTCCTCGCCTACTACATCTACAATCGGCTTTGTTTTCCCAGGGAGACAAACATCATTTACCCCCCAACCACTGTGAGGTCTTGGCAGTTTACATAACAAAAGCAGGAAGGGTGGCCTGTGTTCCTCGCCACACCCACTGGCTGTAGGAAGGACATACGTTCCCAACCCTTGAGTCGCCAAAAGTCTTCAGTCAGGGATCGTGTGATACCTAACATACTTGCGAAGAGCCTATGGGGGGGGGGGTGAGGTGCTAGTGGATCGCCGGATCTGTTAGATTAACATTAACATGCTTATATTGTAGTTCTAAGTGCAATGCCTTGCGGCCTGTAGCAGAATCCTTGATGGAGCATATGTGTGGGCAGGAAAGGAGTGAGCAGAGAGTAGAGTAGTTGTCGATTTTTGTTCTGTTTTCTGTGACTATCTGCCTCACCCTCTCAGACTTTCAGTTGCGCGCGCTACTAAAGAGACGTGTTACCATGGAAACCAAACAATGGTGTAGCTGTATTAAAGTCCGAGTGGAAACAGTCCTGAGTAAATCTGATTTTGTCAGAAATCCGGAGAAATGCGGGAGAAATATGACCCCGGGAGGAAACCGGGAGAGGGCAATGAAATCGGGAGTCTCCCGCGAAAATCGGGAGGGTTGGTGAATTGAACATGGAGGCAAAAATATTTCTGTTTTTCTTGACCTTTTATTGTGTCTTTATCTTTGGACACTTCATTCATACACGCTATGTTTGGTTTGCAAGTTAACGTTGAGCTGGAGCTGCTCATATTTCACATTGAGAACAGTGTATTTCTGTAGTTATCAGTGAGTCAATTTATATTATAGTGGTTATTCAGCAAGGCTACCATATTAGCCATGTCTCTTTAAGTGAGATTTTGCATTTCAAACTGTTACTAATGAGGCAGTACTTTAAGACCAAAGTATATCTACTTTTTGAAATCAAGCCCATTGCAGATTACACTTAAAATACTTTAATATGAGCTCTTTCCAGTAAGGCAAGGCAAGTTTATTTATAAAGCACCTTTCAACCCAAGGCAATTCAAAGTGCTTTAGAAAAATGAAAGACATTAAGACCATTAAGAAACATATCATAAAACGATATCTAAAAACACTCATTTAAAAGCAAAGATAAAAAGCAAAGATAATAAAAGTTACTGTGCACTTTAAAGGTCACAAACTCTCAAAGTACACCCTGTACCGAGTAAAACTCTAACACAGAGAAGACCTGTCTATGCTGCCCCAGAACGACTCGTTGGAGATTTCTCTTTTTCCATAGTTTGCCAGATCAAGCCACACTTATTGTTTTTACTTCAGCTGTGAGTGTTTGTGTGTGCTCAGGAGGAGTTTCGCTGTGTCTCGCTGTATCGCCGACCCGGAAACCTGTCCGCTCCTCACAGCAGCGGCGAGCAGCAACGAGCCTGAGCCTTGCAACGAGCCTTGCAACGAGCCTTGCAACGAGCCTTGCAACGAGCCTTGCAACGAGCCTTGCAACGTCCCGACCAATCAGAGCACACTGGGCTC
>NW_011342794.1:78159-108591 GCF_000735185.1 Notothenia coriiceps | reverse complement strand
ATTCAGGGCAGCTACATTAATATATGGGGTGTTTCCCTGTCTGTCTTCAAAGAATGTTCCAGTTGAATGAGATAATCAGGAAGGCAGGAAAGTTGCCTGGTTAAATAATCCATAATCATCATGCTGATGGACAAAGGAACCCGTCCCCAACCGAATGCAGAATCTTAAGGATGGTGTACTACATGTTATCTTTTCTCTGCTTGGAAAAGATAACCAACATCTTGTCTAAGCAATGCCTAAATCATTTCAGATGATGTCATTCTCTAAACACCTACAAAGGTGCGATAATCTAAATGCAATGCTACGGTTTTCACAGTAGGTCTGGGTCCAGGAGGCATGTGGTGCAGTGGGTAGTGCGTTGGTGTTGGGATCAGGGGGAGCACAGGTTCAAACCCCACTGCAGTCAGCATGTCGTTGTGTCCCTGAGACACTTCACCCCAAATTACTCCGGTGGGGATTGACCACAGTATTGAGTATGTAAGTAGCTTTGGATAAAGTGACATGTAATCTAATGTCTACTGACTGAATTGAGTTTCTAAATCTTCAGTATAATACCCATTTTCTAGACCAACCCTCCTTCACACATATAAAATCTAGTCTACCAAAGTCCGACCTCTGATAAGTAAGTTATCCAAGTTGTTAGATAGAGACCATTAGAGAAGTCATTGTGTTGAACATGACATCAGTCTGAAGGTTAACACCTGAAAGATGTTCTGACACAACAAACACACACATAATCTATCTCTGACATTATCTCCATCATGCACACACATATCAAACACATGCTCACACACATTTCAGCACTTGCATTTCATACCCATGTCTTCCCAAATGAGCTAAATCTAAACTGGTTAATTATGAGATTCATCGCTGTTAGCACCTGTTGGGTAATTAATGCCAATCACAGCCTTCTGGGGAGCAAAATTATCCTCCGTTGAAAAAAACACAGTTTAGCTACAATCTCTCTCTCTCCTCCTTCCTTTCTCTCTCCCCTGCTTATTACCTCCAACAACCTGTGTGCCCTGTGCCTGCTGTTAGCAAATCATCCCAGAAAATAAATAAGCACCGCGATAAACAAATGTGGCCATGGTCTTGGAATTGCATCAACCACAGATGGGCAGACGGAGTAGGAGTGTGGACGGTGGGATGGAGAAACCTGAGATGGGATTTAGCAATCAAAAAACAATAAATCCTTTAGCACTGCGCTAATCTTGGGATGCTAATGGTGGTTGCTGCCAAGAGTGTTGTTTGGCAGAGCTGGAGCTGCAGCTTCATGACTGTATTTCAATATCCACAGTGATAGTATTCTATAAAATGTTAAGATGTCTTGCAAATGTAATCTTAAATGTTATTTAAACCTTCACTCCAGGGTTGGTGCAGTTTGATTAGTCTTCTGATAAAGATATGTCTGGAAGTTTTTAGATGTGAACGCTGCTGTTGCTTTCTATTAACCCTTAGATGCCCTCAGAGTGACTGGACCCTACACTCTCCCATAAAGGACCCGTATTAGAATAATATGTGTTTTTATGACATTTTTATCATTTTGGTTAAGAAAAATCACTTGTATAATATTTAGTATTATATTTTGGTTCACACTAGAAATATTTTATATTTAATTGTTCACAATTTACAATTTTTAGACCTTTTTTTTTACATTTTGAACATATTGATGCCAAAGATCTCCGCTATTCTGAGACCCTCACAGTATTCCAGTCCCTTTTCAAAACTCATCTCTTCTCCTCTTGTCTACTCATAGCCCACCCCCCATCAATCCATGCCGGTTGATCAAGTTTGATAGTCCTATACCCCCCACCCTAACCTTCCCTTATATTGTAAAGTGATTTTGAGTCCTTGAAAAGCCCTATACAAATATAATGTATTATTATTATTATACTGACATCAGATCTTGCTGTGTAAAATAATCTTTCTGAGAGGTGTCACTTGTGGATGTAGTCTGTGTGGTCCACAAGTGAATGTATTTCCTTGACAGGCAACAGGTTGATAAGAGATCAAAGGTTCCCATTGGGGTTCCATAGGAAAAATGCAGTGCGGGTCATTCTTTTGACCCACTTATGGAAGTTTGGGGTAGTAATACAAAAACTACCATCCATTCCATATCTTCTCCCCGCTTATCCGTGGTCGGTGGTCGCGGAGGTAGCCAGTTCCAGCAGAGAGCCCCAACACTTTTCTTTTCCCTGGCCACACAACCAGCTCTGACTGGGGGATCCCAAAGGGATTCAAAAAACTACAATTTCTTAAAATGTTTTTTGAGGAATAGCTAGAATATGAAATGATAAAAAAAAATGTAATTACAGAGATACTTTCAAGAAAAAACCACCTCCACCGGGTCAAAAAATACCCACTTATGGTAATCTAAGGGTTTATTAAAGGTGTTTCTTTTAGCATCAATAAACCATTAACGCTTACCAGACAAAACAGATTATCCACTTGGAAAGATTGGCAGCCTCTGTTGGGCCGCTCACTGGCAGTTAGTTTATTACATAATGGATTTGGGCAGTGGGTTAACCATGCAAGGGGAGGATTGCCTTACGACGATAGAAGGCTTTCCATTAGCATTACTATAGCCTGCAGACAAAAGTCCACCAGGAAATTCGGTGTGTATGTCGCGTAAGACAAAAAAGAAACTCAAAACAGTCATTTGAAAAAACACTAAACAGTGTCATTAAATGACTTTGAGCTGCAACAGGGCAGATTTATTTCTTCATAATGGTCTTCTCCATTAAAAAATAGCTTTCACTGTTCTGCAATCTTTAATTATGGAAGGCTAAAAGGAGACTCGGCAGATTTCATTGAATGTTGCTGGCTAGCTAATTGAGCCTAATGTTTGCAAGTTTGTTTTGAAAAACGTCAACCTCAAAGCCTAAACATGTTTTGAGTTAGGTCTAATCGTGTGTTTGGGTTTACATTGGTAGGCTGACGAGCTGAGAGGTTGCTAACGTGTCCTGAGTTCCCTAGAAATGTATGGCAGGTACGAGTTAAAAAGGAAGAGGTTCAAAACCAAAACTCTTTAAATGCAGGGGTTTGCCTTTTTAAACCACTACTGTACAATGCTTCCACCTTTGGGGAACAAATCTAAAGCATTGGGACTTCTGAGTTTCTTATAGTTCATGTTTATTGGTGGAGTTATAATGTGGGCGAGCTCTAATGGTAAGTATTGTAATTATTCAGGGGAAAGTCACTAATCACGTGTAGAAGATTGATAAATTATGTTCAAAGTTCTCGTCGCAGCTTAATCGCAAGCCTGAATGTTCGGTATAAGGCTATCACTAGGTATTCCCTCTCTACGAGACAAGATAGCTACAAAAAGCAAAAGACCATCAAATACAGTGAGTGGCGCCCCTTGATTTTTCATTCACCCTGTCACCTCTGGTATCACAGCCGTGGGCATGAAAAATCATAAGTAAGCGAGTCTCTAAGTCAAGGATGAATTGTCTTTTGACATATCACCATTGTGTTGATCAAGGGGGAGGCAGTACTTAACATAAACTCAAAAGCCTATCGCACGAGCCTTTGCGCTCCTGCGTGGAACTGATATTATATCTTCATGTCATTGGTGAACACAATCTTAAGAATGAGAGCTTGTTTCGAGATCTGCCGAGCTCACCCAATTCACAGAATCCTCTGGGACGCCCAAGTCAGTTTTGTGGTAATGAATTGATTATGTTAATACTTAGCTCGAAATACATCGGTACCGCGCGCAGCCACTATCTGGCTATTCTTCGTCGCGGTTCCAGGGTGTATGTGGCTCGCTCTCGAGTTCTCCTTCGCTGAAGGTATTACGTATTTACCACAACCCGTTCTCAATCTGTTGCACAGACCTTTCTGCGTGGAACTGAATTGGATACCATCATTTGGTGACTTGTAAACTGTTGATCTTAGGCAGAAGCACTAGGCGGGAGAACGTCTGAAGCCTTTTCACGCAGGAGGAAGACGATGACATTAATGACGCCGCGAAGAGGAGGCTGCCTGATGTGATTATTGAGCACAGATTACAATCAATACAAACAATTTATGCCGACTCTGAATGACTCGGCGCAGTCGAATCCAATATGATGCTGAAATAACATCAGGGAGCAGGACCGGGCAATGGCCGAAGGATAATGATGCGCAGTTAAAGGACCATGCGTTGTGAAATGCATCAAAAGCATTCATCTTGACTTTAGGGAGGACTTTACTTTTTTGAATGCTCATGGCTGTTAAGTAAACGCAAGGTAACAGCGGTAAGAAAATGGAAGGGCGCACTCACCTGTATTGCCAGAGAGCAAATAAAAACCTATATGAACTCAGGCTGAAATCAACAATTGTTTGGAAGGTGTGGATGCCAGAGTGGAGGGGGCGGCCCTGGCGGCTGCGGAGGGCGCCGCCCCCAAACGTTCCCCCGCTCTGCCCCTCGAATTCTGTTTCCACTGTCCTTCTCGATTGTCTACCTGCAAAAACAAGAAATCAATGTCTCTCGTCGTTCCACTCGTAAACTATGCAGGATTTGGATTTCGACTTGCCACGCACTCACATCAGTACTGTTGGGGTTCGACTTCTTGACATGCTAACACCCCCACAACCCCGCTCGGCCGCATGTTCCCAGACAACGTGGACTTTGAACGTAAAGCTTTCATACCGCGAGTACTTTTCCCGTTTAGTTCCGATATATTTCCGGAATGTCTGCGTTCACCACCAAAAAGATCGAGAACTAAATTAGTTCATGAGAACCTTTTACCCCTTTTTATACTCTGTTAGAGAGCAGGGACTTTCGTGGGAGAAAAGTTTCCTATGTCTGATTGGTAGGGCGAATTGCAAAACCACGCCTCGTATTAACTCGCATTAGCATTAGCCCCACGCACCAACGGAGAGAGACTAACTTATGGCAACACAAAAGAAAACATGGGAGCGGTGGAGATGAGGAGGTGTCGGCGTTCTGGCGGACGCCTCGGCAGAAGCTTCAGCCAATCGAATCATATGCCAGTACAAGCTCTAGCCAATCAAACCGCTGCTTGTGTGTCAGGGGCGGGAGATTCTTGTGATTGGTTGTTGGTCGAGTTTCAGACACGCCTGCCGGCAAGTGTCAACGCACGCCGCTGTGTGGACGGGCCGCACTCTGAAGGCTTCAGTAGAAGCTGCTGGGAGTCCCAGCTGCTTCTACTGAAGCCAGTCCCCAACTCCGGGGACTTCCGGCCGGGGACTTCGGGTGGCAGTATACGCCGTGAAGTTGTTTGCGGCCTGCCAGTAAACCCAAAGCAGAAGAAGAAGAAGTGACGTCAGCGGCTTCATTTCATGCTTCATTTGCGTTATCTTCCCTCAACTTATTCCGGTGTGAACGCGATCAGCTCTTAGTTCCATGGGGGAACAAAGAGCTGGGAACTAAGTGCTGGGAACTAAGTGCGGCAAAGTACTTGGTGTGAAAGCGGCTAATGGGATCTCTTTTAAAATGCATCTTATTTGCAAGTGTAAAGAGAGTCTTAATTATCTAAAGTGCTGCTTGTACCTCTAAGTCAAAATTAAGACTGCAGTTGCTAATACATCTCTCATCATTACAAAATAAAGCAAACAGGCTCAGAGAAAAAACCTAAAAAGATTTGGCCTATTTGTCAGATTTTTTAAAATATTTGAGTCATGTAACCCATTTGCTTTTCATGCTGGGTGTGAAATAATTCGAGTACAGTGAGTGATATAATCCATCGTAGTTTCTTATGGCAGTGTTTTTTTATTACCAGTTTAAGTAAAATACTGTTTTTATTTTTGTTTTGTCTAAAACTAGTTACGTTTATAATCCTATAAAAAATCTGTGCCAAAGTTTAAATTGGGTCCACCTATTGCAATATGTTAGGAATATAGTTATAACATTGACCAATATTGTATGTGTGGTCTGTGTTTTCTTAATCTAATACATACAATACATTTATTTCCCATTTATTAAGTTATTTTGTCTTCTTTCTGAATGATCAAGACCATTCCTGAACATTTTTAACACCATTTATTTATTGCTATTTAACACACAGACTTAAAAGTGGTATTGATTTACTTGTCAAACTCAATAGTTTACTGCTATATTGTCAATAATTGTATAATTGTGAAGTTTCATAATTCAAAAGTATTTATGGATCCAAAACTGAAAAAGTAGTTAATTCCGATTTAGCTGCCATTTACAAAAGTTAGATTGGTTTCGAGTGTTGTGGTACTGTGATGCTTATAATTCACCAACATGATTGTAATTTGGGGAAGCACTGAACATTTCTATGTTTTTGAAATAGAAATGTCAAATTTAAAATGACACAAATCAAACAAAACAGCCTTCTTTAACCGAATAATGAAAATATTGGTGTCTTTCTTGAAGAAATCATTGTGATTAAACCCTGTGTTGCTATAATTGTTTCAACATGTTGATCTGTAATATGTTTCTGCGTGAGCTTGAATGTGTGTTGACTCGATGAAGCCTCTGCTAGCTGCAGCATCACACCAGTGCTGCCTCCCTGCCTCTTATCCCTCCTCTGGACCAGCTGTCACCACACAGACGAGATCAGAACAGAACAATGCCAATGTGACAGCCATTCTCTGTGCTGGAGCCTTGTGGAAAATGGCGACCTTCAGCTGCAGATCTCATGAAGGCGCTTCTGAATAGCAACAGTACAAAGCCCTGCATTTCTGCAGTCCAAAGCCTGGTGCCCTCGTCATGTCAGTTTCAAAGCCCTCAGGAGATTTGTGGGGTGAATCATGAGGGAATGTTATTTCTTCCAAACCATTCAACGCTTTGTTGGTTAGATGAGCAGAACTCATGTTGTGAGGTTTGTGGGTAAACTTGCTGTGTTTCCTCTGTCCCGCGATGCTTCAGCGCTTTACACATAATCCCTTATATTGCTTCTCAGGTTGGGTTCGTAAAGCCAATCCATTTTATTATCAGCAGTTTCCCACTTTATCATCCGTGTGAAGTTGCGCTGTAGATATTACAGAGTAGATATTAGCTGTGAGACAACACTCTAATATCTCCACAAGTGTACACACACCCCCCCGCTCTGTAGGCTCTTTGAAGTTATGGTTACATATGCCACCAAATATCATGCCATCCGTTTGGCAACAAAGGTCTGTGTGGTGATTTGATTGGTGAACTCAAGACACACTGTCACTGTCCCACCACATTCACTAGTATACCAACGAGCCACACAAACACACATAGATCTGCGCCTTTGACCAACGCAGCGGTTGGTGTCTGCACTCAGTGATTACTTGTGCCACCACTCCTCATGCATCCTTTCCCCCTTTTGTTTCTTCCTTACTTCCTCACTCACACAGTCACTTCTGTCTTGCTGTTGGTCACATAGTACGGCTGTGTGGGGAGGAAGTGTTGACTGTGGCTTTGGCCTCTGGTGCTTCGAAGCTGGTTGGGCTCCAGCACGGTACACTGAGGCCTCTTGTGGCCATAGGTCTTCCTCCGGCCCACAGTCTCAGTCCCATCCCAGGCCTTCATCCCCATCCCCATCGTATGCCCAGACGTAATTGTGTTGGAGCTGTACGCCATTGGGCGGCCCATTGTAGCCGAACCCTGGCCAATGGCGGTCTCATTGCCCCTGGAGATGCCCATGGACATTCCACCTGGCATGGTCCCCGCCATGTGGGCCAAGTTGGTCGCCCCGTGTCCTAGCGGCTTGCTACTGTGGCTGTGGCCATAACTGTGGGACTGAGGGTGAGAGCTGTGAGAGCTGTGGCCCAAGTGACCATGACTGCCTTTGTGTTTCTGGCCGTTCGCCTTGAGTCCGCCTCCTCCGAGACCGGCTATGTGCCGCTCTGTCGGAAGGGTTGAGTGGGAAGAGAGGCCGGGCATCTCGGTGACGTAGGTGGCCACTGGCTCAGGAGTCAGTGGACCCAGGGAGGTCATAGGGTTCATGGAGGTCATAGGGTTCATGGAGGTCATAGGGTTCATGGAGGTCATAGGGTTCATGGAGGTCATAGGATTCATGGAGGTCATAGGGGTCATGGACGTCATAGGGGTCATGGACGTCATCTGGCTAAGGGAAGTCATGGGCGTCATTGAAGTCATGGGCATCATTGATGTCATTTGGGTCATGGAGGGCATCTGGTTCATGTTGTGGTTCACGTTGGGGTTCATGTTGGGGTTCATGTTGGGGTTCATGTTGGGGTTCATGGAATTGGAGGCCATTTGGTTAGAAGTCATGGGGTTGTTGGTCATCGGAGGAGTCATCGATGACATGTTGCCCAGTGAGGGTCTGGAGTTACTCATGGAGGGTCTAGAGTTTCCCATTGGCTGGAGAGGAAGCCCACCTTTCGACGGCAGCTCCACCATCAGCCGACGCTTGTTGTAGACTTCACCATTGTACTTGGCAGCTAACAAAAGAAGGAGAAAGGAACAGAGTCAATACAAATGTTTAGTGGAAATAAAAGAGCTGCTAAAATGCAAAGTTAAAATCCTTTATTAAACGATTAAATCTAAATGAATTTGCTTCCTCCAATTCGCTGTGTGTTGACTGTTGGTTGTGATAAAACAATACCCTCAGTGTGTCTACTGTGGAACAAATGGACAAAAACAGTTATGACTCATAAGACTTTCAGCTGCACAAATGCACACTTGCAGAAGTTTGGATAGAAAACATCCCGTCCTTTAGTACTCCTACAATCTGAAAAGATCATATAACAAACCCTAAATACTTTTACTTTGTTAGTCATCTACTGTTTCTGACCAAGCTGGGTGTCAGGGCTAGTGTGCAAAACGCCTGCAGAAAGAGACCTGTCGTGCCACCGGGGGAGTGAAATCAAAAGAAAAGCCCAGAATGTTTCTTCTTCCTTGCCTCTTCCTCCTTTGTGAAACCAAGAATACATCTAATTTCTGTGAGGTTAGAAGGTGTTCACTGTGATAACAAAATATTGTATCCTTGTTGACCATCCTTTCTTTGTAGGGAGGAAATGAAGTGTATGGCACTTCCAGTGATAGAATGTTTCGAAAAAAGTTTTGGATCGGGTTTTGCAAAACACCATTTGCCAAGTTTAGCTTTTATCACCAGTTACAGACAAACTACTTCAAGAACAAATGGTTGTGATTCTTCTAACATGGTAGCATGTCCCTTGTACAGCTGTAGCTCAAAAACTATTTCCCTTTCCACATATAATGAAGCAAAGATTTCAAGAAAACCTTGTGGAAAGCTTAAATTAAGGGCGGTGTTTGGTTTTCAAGGTGTATTACCAACATGCCAAACAAGGCTGCTAGCCACCATGCACCTAACTTATCTTCTTGATTACTTGTCATTTACTTGGTCTGAGCGCTGTGGGCCAAATATGTGACTGATACAAGCCGATATAATGCATTTACAGCGCTTCATTGATTGTATAACATAAAAATAACATTATAATCAAAATGACTTGATTCGTATTAGTTTTGCTTGGATTGTCCTTAACAAGCCAAATGTTTTGATTGTCCAGAAACAGACTCAAGCCTCCTGACCATCACACCTTAATCTAAAACAATGTAGACTTCAGGGGTTGCTTGACTATATCAAGTTGCATACACATCACAGGATCTGTCAGAGAAAAAGCCAAAGAGTGTAAAATGTATGAGGAAATATACCTACAGGATAAACAGACAGGCACGGACATACTTATTCAAACCGGACAGCGTCTATCAACCAAGTCTCGCTGTGATCTGTGTGTGTGTGTGTGTGTGTGTGTGTGTGTGTGTGTGTGTGTGTGTGTGTGTGTGTGTGTCTCTTTAGCCTTGGAGCAGTCAGGTTTATTGCCTCACATTCATTCCTTCCTGTGTCAGTCACTGTCAACAAGATACAGTCTTTCCTATCACTGCGAAACGAGACCTTTTTTCTCCCGTCAAGTTCACGTCAACAGTNGCAATAATTACATTCAGGCAAACTGTAGAATACAACCTCTTTAGACAATTTATATACTTATTGAAAACAAGCTACAAAATGAGATACCTTGGAAAATGCCGTTTAATACTTTTTAATAGCCTTCATTTTCGCTAAATAGATTTATCGACTTTTAATACTTTTTAAGACCCCGCGGACACCCTGTATAAGAAGATCATAGGTTAGAGCTAGAAAAACTTGCAAAACAAGAAAAAAAAACACTGTCCAATTAAATTGCTTTCAGGTATACAGAAAATAGAATAAGATCTTATGGGGTTTGGTGAGATTTGGAGCATGTTTGGGAAAAAAACTTGTCTAGGTGGACTTGATTTGAGTTTATTTTAAATTAGAGGATGTCCAATTGAAAATGGTGCAACTTCCTTACCATCTAAAATAATGTGCAAAGCCATACATATTTTTTGGGGACACAGGAAGAAAATGATGGGACCTTTACGGGCAGTTACCTTGGATATTTGAACAGGTCCCGCGCTTTCTTCTTCTTTTATTTTCTTGTCTTTTTTACGTTTGTGTCGCTTCTCTTTCTTTGCTTTCTGCTGCAGGATAGACAATACGTTGGATTTAAGTCAGAGTCATGGTCAGTTATAAAACACCTCAGTCACTTTTCAATTAAACCGGTTGTCAGTTTTATAAATGAGATAAAATGTCAAAGATTACTTTTTTGGGTTTTTTCTCCTTTTTCCTTTTCTTAGTCTGCTTTCTGGATTTACTACGGGAGTCTAAAAACAACAAAACACATTGAAATGATAAATGAATATTAGTACAGTTATTATGATAACATAGATTTAACATGTAAATGAACAAAGCACACAGTTCATAAAAACAATTCAACACAAAAAAAACAGACACAGATTCCTGCATGTATGCAGACTTTGAAGATGAAGTCTTACCGCTGCTGCTAGAGCTACTCCGACTGTTGCTGGATGAGTGTGATGAACCTGATGAAGAAGAGGATGATGAGGATGAAGATGAGGATGATGAACTGGAAGAAGATGAGGAGGACGATCTACTGCGGCTGCGTTTACGCTTAGTTTTTTCCCGACCTGAATAAAAAAGACAGAAAGATTGAAAAACTAGTAACCCAAATACTTTGTGGATGATCAACCAACTGTGACATGATGCCCCAATGAGATTATTAAGATGATTAATCATAATACTAACTACACAGATTTTCAAATAAAAGTTAATAGATATTTCAATCCTAAATAATGCTTGTGAAGGAAATTAGGCTTCTTTAAAATACAGGTTGTTAAGCTTGGTTCATGTAAAAGAGAATCCCAGAGTATAGGACCCTAATGATTTTGAATATATTATTATTATTATTAAGCGGTCGTGCCTGTGCTCCTTGATCTCCTCCGTTCATCTGTTCTGGAGCTCGAGCTGGACACCCTGGACTCCGTTCTCGTTGACTGGAAAAAAAAGACAAATACTTATGAAAAGTGTATTTCATTGTGATTGAGGTCATGATGTGACAGGAGACAGATTTATCATATTGAACTCCGATCAGCGTTTCCGGAAGAAGGCTCTAACTTACTAAGTAACACAATGCAGAGTTCTAACTAACCGTCTAGAATAGATAACCCTGAAAAATAAAACTAGGTAAGACACTTCTGTTCACGGACTCAACACATGTTTAGTTATTTAATGTCCTTTCTGTTGTGCTAAACCGGGCTACTATGCTAAAGCTAAAATGCGCTTTGAGCTATTTAATAATCTAATGCTGGGGAGAAATGAGGTTCTATACTCACCATGGCGGAAGCAGAATACAGTTACTATATCAGGGATATATGTACTGCCACTATAACCGCTGTAAAAAAGGGTAGAAATATACATTTAGTTGCCAGAACCTTTCGTAAATTAGCATTAGCCAGCACTCTTAGGAGACATTTTGTAACCCATAATGCACCGCTGCTCGTACGTTCAAAACATGGGAGCGTAAACGGCCGAGAGCAGAACAGCGCCCCCCCAGTGGCGAGGAGAGGAACAGCACCAGCACGTAACTGGTAACTGTTTTAGTATTACTGTCTTCCTGAAAAACAGGTGAGTTGTAATTTAACTAACATAACGTATTTCTAATTAGGACTTTCAATTTGTAGCTGCTTACATATAAACTAAGAACTACAGATGACGAAATTCAAACACCATGCTTCTTCACTTTATATAGTAACGTATTATAATGATTTACATTACAGCTGTTTCTTTATTATGCTAACTTTAACGTTACACCTAACTTAGCTTAGCTGAATAGAAAGTTGCGCAATATCAAACAAAGCATCTTGTAAAATTACAATATATATTCGAAATGTTCGGAATTTGTTTTTGAGTTTCAAATTCATGGTATGTGTGTTTTCAGTGTCTACCCTAATTGATATACATATGGTGGGCTAAAAGCTAAAATCCTGCTAACGTTTAAAGTAGCCTAAGTTTATCATGGTGTCCAACGGATAAATGAATGACCTTTTGAATGACACAACACTTTAAGTCTATGCACAAAACCAATATAATTTTCAATAAATCCAGTCTAATTTGCTAATATTAGTAAGCATTAGGCATTTCAAAATATAATAAATGTGTCTAGTGTGAAAAACATCTGATTACTGATATGTGTGTCATGAATTGATTTTACTATAAATATTTTAATGGAAGATTATTTGATTCATAGATTATTTTCGTGTGACCCACTGACTTCAAATCAATGCAGCATTGTATTATTGACTACACGGGAGAAGTAGGACTCACTTCTATGGATTATAGTCCACTTTTTAATTTATGCAAATATCTTAATGAAAATGTCATACCCATAAATATTTGCAAGTTTACTTCCACAAAAACACGTAAACACTGGTATTGTACAAAACCATAATTATTATGACAGTATTAGTATATTATACAAATAAGAGCACATGCTCACTGTATAAAAATACAAAATGTGATGTGTTTCAGTGTTCTGGGCATAATACAGTACATCGTTTGACAAACCAAAATATTGATTAACACTGCTGTATGTGTAGTCAGTTTTATCTAGCCCTGCAGTTATTTATTAAAATGATTCCAACAGTAACTCACCGCAAGAAAAACAGAAGAAAAGAATATAGCTGAACACCCGACATTGTAAAAAAGTGTATTCATCTTCAGGTTTGCACCTTGTTTTAATGTCAGACTTTTTTATTTTTAATGTGTAAGTTCCTGTTGAATTATTTTAAAGGCATCTGAAAAATATTCAGTACCAGCAATAATGTATGAAAAGAAATACACACGATACTAATATCTTAAAAAAAAACATGCTTTTGATAATATAAAATGAAATAAACAAAGAGCTTATGGAAGTGTATCAGCAGTGAATGAGCTGGTCCACTGTGGGGGAGTGTCGGCACTAGTTGGTGCATGGAGAGGGACCGCAGCCGGACACACGAGAGACGCATGCGGCAGAGCGGTCGGGACCAACTCGTGTTTTCCTTTTGACTGCGTGTACGAGTCTACTTTAGGACCTAAAGATGTCTTTAATGGTAAGTCTTTCAGTTTTATTTACATCAATGATTTGGAACAAAAAGATGGCAGGAAAGACATGATGTCCACGTGTAAGTCGCTTGCGGTGAAACCGACCACCGGGGCAACGGCACCTTGTAGCACGCCTGGTACTGTGTACAGCCCGGTAAACACCGGTACGACTAACCTAACACCGACCGAGCCAGAGATGGCGACCCGAAGTTCATTGAGTGACACTCACCCTCATTTTCGTTCGTTCTTTTTTTCACGTCTAAACTTAACTACCACATTTGGTTCTATACAACAACGAGCGACACTACCCGAAAGGATAAATTAATTAACGAATGACTCAATACAGGTACTTTTTAATTCTTTTGATTATCGATCTGATTTTCTATTATTCTATATGAGTAACGTTTCGTGCAACTATAAATGCTGGTTGTGTGTATGTGCTAAAAAGAAACTAACGAGGGTTCTAAATAGCTAAAGAAACTTACCTTAGGATATAAGAAAGGTATGCTGACTTTCGAGGTACGGAAAGTAAAATTTAGGCTTTATGCAAGTGGAAGGTTTTTGTGTCAGCCGAAACATAAGTGTTCTTCTAGACAAAGGGAGGGGACGTTCGGGTAGACAGCAGGGTTGGACCCGTAGGTCCTGTTGGACGCCCCAGGTGTGTAGACGGCCGGCACGGGCCCGTAGGACCCGGGGCCAACCGACCGTAACACCGACACCGAGACCCTTCGATCTCCGCGGGTCCCTGTTAAAGGTGCAGGTGGGTCGATTACCGAACGTGGCGCGTCGCCGCGACGCCGTCGACTTCTTGCGGGAGTTCTTATATATATTAATTTCCCCAATTGTACACTCGATAAAACATCAAGAACTTCATTACAAGACTGGGTCAATTTACCGTCGACAGAGGGAAGGAGGAGCGAGAAGTCTCGCCATTTACGACGGTACGTTGCGACGACGGAACCGAAGCAGGGGGATCCCAAGCCGGAAACCAACCCTCCACCGTAAATGTCCACCACTCCTCTACTTTCGCACTCTACCCACTCCTTCGTGGGAAAAGTAAGTAGCTCCCGTCCCAAACAATACTGACGATCCGTTTTTCGGGACTAACTAAGTTTCGGTAAGTAAAGAAAAGTTCCAAATTATTTACGTTCGACCGGTAAGACCCCGGGTTCGGAGGCCTGGTCTTGACGATGATGCTACTGAGAGAAATGACCCTCAGCCATTTTTTTTTTTTCCGTTTAGGGTGAGGAGTATGTATTATAGACATCACAGGACTCGACAGTCGTACGGTGTTCATTGTTCCACCGTCATAGGATTATGAAACAAAATCCTCAATCAATTAATTCTCACCTAATAGTAGTATTTACACAAATAGCCTGGCCTGTACAACACTAAGTACCTTTTGTCAGAGAAGGACAATAATTGTAAGCGTAGGTCCAGACCATGACTAACGAAAATCGGGGAGTGACGACATATGGCTGTGGGTCCACCGATTTCGTATTATTCGTGTTTATCAATCCACAAGAAAGTTTTACGGAGGTATGTTTGTCTATTAAACCCTGAACTACAAAAAGTCCAAGGACGACCTCCTCCTCCTCTTGCTCCTCTCGAACCCCGAGTGCTGCTAAGTGGCGAGCTTCGTTGTTTCCGTCTCCCAAATTTTTTAGACGAAAGCAGCCGCGGACTCGTTCTTTGATTCTTCCCTAGCTTATTAGTCGGGATGTGGTACAGTTGTCTGACAGTTAAACGGTTTAAGTTAACGTTACACCTCAATGTCGTAAGTTCTTTAAACTGCTATACGAGGTGCTTGGCGCTGCGTCGTTCAGCCGTAAACTTTGACAAAATACTCCGTTCTCTACGAAGCGCCGTCACCTCAAGTTTTAACCATTTTCTAATTCGGTCACTTAAAACTGTGTTATAAAACTTCGAAAGATTTTTTAACAACTGTGATTTATAAACAATTAGGGTAACTGTGATTCTGTTGTGGTAAAGTTATTAAACTTTGTCCCTTGAAAGTCCCTAAAGAAAAGTCGANTACCTTTATTCTATCTAGTGTTCAGTTTCAGTTTTACTAAGAGAAAATGTTATGTATTGTGAACGATTATCATTTGACGCATTAAAGCAAAACAAGGGACTCCCTTGTTTTGCTTTAATGCGTCAAATGATAATCGTTCACAATACATAACATTTTCTCTTAGTAAAACTGAAACTGAACACTAGATAGAATAAAGGTAATTTTTTAATATCAGGGTGTCCGCGGGGTCTTAAAAAGTATTAAAAATTGATAAATCAATTTTGCGAAAGTTAGGCTATTAAAAAGTATTAAACAGCATTTTCCAAGGTATTACATTTTGTAGCTTGTTTTCAATAAGTATATAAATTGTCCAAAGAGGTTGTATTCCACAGTGTGCCTGAATGTAATCATTGCGTAGGTGTGTAGTGTGATTCTGTGGAGTTTATTTATGGCATCCCGTTGGATCGCACGCCGGTTGTTAANCCCAGCTTCCACCCCAGCTTCCACCCCAGCTTCCATCCCAGCTTCCACCCCAGCTTCCACTCCAGCTTCCACCCCAGCTTCCACCCCAGCTTCCACCCCAGCTTCCACCCCAGCTTCCACCCCAGCTTCCATCCCAGCTTCCACCCCAGCTTCCACCCCAGCTTCCACCCCAGCTTCCACCCCAGCTTCCAGCCTAGCTTCCACCCCAGCTTCCACCCCAGCTTCCACCCCAGCTTCCACTCCAGCTTCCACCCCAGCTTCCACTCCAGCTTCCACCCCAGCTTCCACCCCAGCTTCCACCCCAGCTTCCACCCTAGCTTCCATCCCAGCTTCCACCCCAGCTTCCACACCAGCTTCCACCCCAGCTTCCACCCCAGCTTCCATCCCAGCTTCCACCCCAGCTTCCACCCCAGCTTCCACCCCAGCTTCCACCCCAGCTTCCACCTGTAGGCTCGGGGGATAGTTATGTAATCATGACTCAATGTTCTTTGTAAATCTGTGGAATAATGAGGCCCGAGCCTAGACGCCAAACTCAAACTATGCTGCTTATAATTAACATATTAAGAAACACGTGAGTTGACTTCTGAAAGAGCTACCACTGGCATTTTGGTTTTGTTTGCCGTCATTTAGTCTTTCTACCTCTCCACACACACATTTTTCACAGTTTATGCTGCCAGGCTCCTTTGCTGTAAATCTCCGGACAGGTTTCCAATCATTTCACAGGAGCCTCTTTGAATACCACTTGTGGAATGGAAATATGTCAGTCAAGTGTGAACCACGAGGGGCAAGGGCGCTCACTTCAATTACAGAAATGGAATCAGATATGAGCCCTCTAAGGGAGGGTCGAGATTAGGAGCCCAACGATTCTGTAAAGAGCGATATGGAGCTTGATGTATTGAGGAAAGGGGGGATCAGGGGGTGAAGAGGAGTTGGTGTGTGGGTGAGACAAGAAATGCAAAAAGAACAGGTGAGGGGAAAAAGCGGATGATATAGGCGCCGATGTGAGTGAAGGAAGAAGATTGGAAATGGAGAGGGGAGGGAGGGAAGGAGCAGGAGAAAAGGTGAGAGGAAATGAAGAAGGACTGGAGGATAAAGACGAGGAAAACGAGTCACAATACATAAAAGGTTATAAGTGCAAACGGGAGAAAAAACGGTTGAGGATAAGTGGTGAGTGGAAGATGAGGACCATTTTGGATATAAAGAAGCAGAGAGGGAGAAGTGGGTTGGCAAAGGAAGCAAAGATAATTTTAAGATGTGCTGAAAGGTTTGAATGTCATTTCTACAGCGCTGCCCGGATCCATTTTAGTCCACGGAAAGAGGGCCCTGTTTGAACCCATGTTGAAACCATATAATCCTGTACACTTTATTCCGCTCTCAACCATTTTCCCGAGCCTACCGCAGCTTTTTTAGATTGATTTCATGAAGGCAGTCCCTGCTCTCAGAACATGTCGGTATGTTTTCAAAAATCATCTTGCAATGTTAACACTGCTTCAGAATAATAATCATTCACAGTGAACATTTAGAAAGTGCTCCCGTGTTCATGTAATAAAGAAAAGCGTGCCGTCCCCCTCAGTTGGTTTCTTGGTGTCACAGTCGGATTCAGAAATAATTCTTAACGATCTTCTTAATTAGATAAATATGGAAGGGGTTATAGTTCCTGGCTTTCACTTAAGTGCACTGTACACCGAAACCATTAGCTTTCTGAAATGCAAAACATAGCTGGCAGTTATGAAAGTAAATAGTCTTGATCAGGGTCACTATACAACTGAATGAATTAGAGGAAAGTGTGTGGGAGGAGTACGCAGCCACTTTATTTGAAATGTCTAACCCAGGGTGTCCGCGGGGTCTTAAAAAGTATTAGAAGTTGATAAGTCAATTTAGCGAAAATGAAGGCTATTAAAAAGTATTAAAGGGCATTTTCCAAGGTATTACATTTTGTAGCTTGTTTTCAATAAGTATATCAATTGTCCAAAGAGGTTGTATTCTACAGTCTGCCTGAATGTAATCATTGCGTAGGTGTGTAGTGTGATTCTGTGTAGTTTATTTATGGCATCCCGTTGGATCTGACGTCATCTGAACAGGACATCGCACGCTCACTGCTTGATAGCGCGAAGGTCCGTTTACGCCGTGTGAAGCTGACCGTTGAGCGGGCCGACCAAGCAAGGAGGCAGAGGCAGAACGTCCAAAATACAACCCGGTGTCGGCATTTATTACTCACGGGCACATAGTCCAGACTTCTGCAGGTAAAGTGTGTCGCCAAGGTAACCGGTTACAACTCAAAGTGGCGATGAGGTCTTAACATTTATGGAAAGGGTCTTAAAAAAGGTCTTAAAAGGGATTACATCTGACTTCAGGATTTCTGCATATACCCTGTAATCGTATTTATTTGGAGGAATGTCAGTTTTCAACCAATAGGAAAATTATGAAATGAAAGTTTATTCATCACCGGCTTAATGTCTTATGTAAACCAGATTCAATGATATCGAGTAAAGAATGTCAGATAATTGGTTAGTCTTCTCAATGAAAAACCAAGTTGTGTTGGTTAGTGTTTGTTTGCCAGTGCTGGAGTACGTTGTGTAGGAAATATTTACAAAATAACTTGCCTTTTTCTCAATAGTTAACAATCCGAAATGTGACCAAAAGCTTGCCTTATTTAGAAGACAAACTCAAACAAGATTATTCTAGTGTGTCGAATGGTTCCACCTTTTCCTAGGATTAACGTACCTTTTACTTATGACATAACGTTTTGTAGACTTTACGAATTGCAATTCTTATGTGAATTAATTTCCCTTTACTCATGATTGTGACCTCACTTCGATTTTTAACAGAAAAAATCCATTTGACTTTTCACATCGTGCACTATTTGTGTCTCGTCAGGTTGAATTCCTTGTAATTACAGACTTGTAAAAATGGTTTAAGTCAAATGAATGATTCAAAGGAAAATACATATTTTAATACTGTTCTCTCAATTTGTAATACTTCCATTAATTTAGCCAAAATCATCCTTTTCCTTGTTCATTTGTATCCTCAACCTGCTTCATCTTTTTCCCTGAGATTTCCCAAAATGCCATCCTCTATCCCCGGAGCGTGTGCTGCATCCATCTGTTGCTTTTAATGTGTGTTTGAGATGAAAGGAAAGCTGCAGCCTAACCTCACAGAGGAAGATTTTCCAGTTGGGAAACAGTGGGTTTGAGTCCCTTCCTCAAATTGCGGACTGCACTGTGAAATATTGAAGCTTCTGTCAGCACATAAATTGGCATCTTTTCTATGATGGATATATTCTCTCCTTCTTGAATATCGGTGCGATATATTGAGTTGAGAAAGAATCCCTTTGTTCTCTGACCCTCGGGGACCGACACCGCCATCGTCTTCTGTCAGCACGTCAGATAAATGAACCATTTTCTGCAATCAAACACAGCTGTAGCTGAAAATATCTATTGTGTGATGTCTATATTTGCCCTGCATTCTGGGAATGAACAGAAATACACCGCCTCACAATCTGACAACATGTGCCAGGGTCCAGGACTCGGGATGACAGTGCTAATCACCGTTTTTCATGATGTTCTCACGAGGATTAATCTCTTAAAGCTCAAACATGATGTGGTCCACTTCTCACTTATTATTCATCCGTTTCTGCTTTCAATTTCGCTGGCAGTTATATAAACTTCTACTATAATTACACAGCGTCGCCTTGCTTCCAGGGCATAAAGCAGTACATAAACAAGCATGATCATTTATTACTGTAACATGTCTGGGGATGAGTCACGGTCCTCTGCACGCAGTGTGGTGTCGGGAGTCATATTTATATTTACAATAAAGAGAAAGTTCACACCTATTTGTCATCTGAGTCCACTATTTCTTACTCTGCTGCTTGGCATGCAGGGATTTTAAAAAGATGAGCTGATTGTTTTTTTAATAAATACAGACAAATGGCATCTTGCAGCTGTTTGTACTGATTTCTCGATGTGTGTGTTTGGATGATATCTGGCGTGAGTGGGCTGAATGTAAGTGAGTGCAGGGCACCTGTCTAGCATAAACAAGCTCACACACGCACTGACAAATTCACAAGACAATCCAAAATGAATTCAGGTTATGAAATAGTGATGCCGCCGCCAAAAGCATATGGGCATGGTGAGGAGAATTTAAATCAGCTGCAACTGGTAAATGAGCTCATTGAATCTTGTGGCATGCATTAAGCTGTCTAACAGCTTGATGTCAGGCTATTACTGTTTTACAGCGCGTCCAGTTTGGTAGTTTAATCAATATCACCTGTCAGATCAGCCTGCAGAGCTCTGTGGTTTAATCGCATCGCTGCTGGGTTTGGTTAACTGTAATGAAAACTAGTCAAGTTGGCGACGTCAAACGAAAAACATGATCGTATTGTTCTTGAATGGTGCCTCACTTTAATGGATAAAAACATATGGTATCGAATTAACCTGCAAATGCTCTTGTAAAAAAAAAAAAACTTCTCTGTGGATTTATGTTTTTGCCGACAATATTGTTTGTTACTTAAGCAGCTGTTGACTTCTTCCCTTTACTTGTGGCCTCTCAAAGTTGATTAAGAGAAGTGAGAATCAGCAGTCAATGATGGTATACAATCGTGAACCATGAGATGTCCTTGAGCATAAATGTGCCTCAAAAAATATAAGACTAATGGGTGCAGTTGTATGAAAACGTAGCTTCTGACAGAATGAAAACACACGCAAACAACCGAAAAAATAACAAGTAATTAAGATTCATTCTGAAGTTTAAACTGCCAAACATTGCTATAGAAAGTTCTACAATCAACCCCCCAAAAAAAACAAGAGCACAACATCAAGTACGCTATTCCTTCTCACACTGTAACCGTTCTTTAGTTCAGATAATCAGAGGCACACTCACCCACAGCCTTCAGGGAGGCGTACTTGTTGAAGTCCTTGTTTTGCTGCTGCTGTAGCTGCTGATGCTGTTGTTGTTGTTGTTGTTGTTGCTGCTGCTGCTGTTCGTAGACGTGAGCCAGCTGGTTGAGGGCCGGGTAAGGGTGCTGCTGGACCACGTTCGAGCCCACTCCCACGTTGTTGTTGATCTGACCACCCTCTGTGGGAAGGGACACGTGAAAAGATAAGGTTAGAATCGGGTCTAGTGCGAGCGTTGACAGTTTCAAGCTCTTACATAACACCCTCCTTTTTCACACTGTAGCATCTGCCAATTTTAGAAATGAAGCTCGACAATTCTTCCAACATCCATTCATGTCGGTACCATCAGCCGATGGACTCTTGCCATCATTCTACAGCTGCAGCCTATTATATGTCGTGCTGCCTTCTACACATTTGGACAGTTACTAGAGAGTATATATGTACGCTGAAAAGCTGCATCTGCTGTCATTGACATCAGGTTTTACCATTCATTTGACCATGCATGTCAGTGCTACAGTTGTATGACGGTTTTTAAGATGGAATACTCATGTACCAGGATACAGAATTCACTATATTGCTGAGCTGACATTTTGTATGTAGATTGACTAAGATGACTAACAGCTAATCAAAAAAAGAAGTTTGAATTGTTTTATAGAAACTTCTTGAAACCTGGTGTGAGATACTGTGAGAAAAGTCTGAACACTGTGTCCTTAATAAGCCCTCAGTCGAGAACAAAGGGTCAAAATGTTCAAATTAATAATGTAAATGAAAGCCAAGGAATTCTCACACTAAAAGTTTGTTTGATTGTAAAATTAGAACTACCTAAATTAATCAAACATTAAATAAACTGACTAAATGTTTCTTGTTTGTAAGATAAAGTTTGTTTGGGAGGCGTGTGGTGCAGTGGGTTGTGCCTTGGTGTTGGGATCAGGGGGTCACAGGTTCAAACCCCACTGCAGTCAGCATGTCGTTGTGTCCCTGAGACACTTCACCCCAAATTGCTCCAGTGGGGATTGCCCACAGTATTGAATGTACTAAGTCACTTTGGATAAAAGAGTCTAACATGTAATGTTTCATATTTTTTACTAGACAAACTATTCCTAGTACGCCAACCAGATGGAATCATTTGATCCTCGGTGTCTCCCCATATCCCCTTGACGGTACAGTACTTCTATAGGAACTATCTGTCTATCTTTACAGTGCTGACCTGGGGTTAATCCCACTGCAGTGGCAATGAAAAAGATCTGTCACAAGCAGACACTTCAGACATTTCCACAGGACCAATGTTCTTGGACGTGATTGTAACGTTTGGCCAATCTTTTGCACTCAATGCTTCAAATGTGAAAATGCTCTGCAATCGGACCCACTGCTCTCACTTCTGCATTTCAAATAGATTTGACTTGTCTGCATAGTTGACAGATTCTGTACTCTGCATTTTTCACATAATCTAAAATACATTTGACCCTCTCAGCTGAACTCTAAACTGAAGTTGTAACGTGACTCAAGTAATGGGAAGAAACTGCTGTGAAAAGCTGATGCAGTGTAGGATACTGCAACATTGGCATTTGGGTTACATTGACAGTTACAGTACATGAACATGTTCATTGTCACTATTTAATTATTCATTATGTAACATCTCGTCAATTAGTTTTAGCTAACAATTTCAATAGGTTATCCACTACTTTTAGCTAACAACGCCATCTGTTTATCCGCTACTTTATTTTAAATATTTAAACTGTTTGACCTTTACTTCCGGCAATTTCTTTTTCCCATCAGTCCTTCATGTTCTAGCACATTTTAAAATTAGCCCTCTCAACCAAACCACGGTTGATTAATGCATGAATCAGCCTTAATCAGAAACCGCACCTTAAACCGCCCTCCTCTGTAACACGCAGACACCAGATGGCAGGATATGTAAGGACAGATTTGAAGGGCGGAGTTGTACGAGAGCGGCGAGGAAGTGTAGCTGAACTGCACTGATCTGACTTTAAAGCACACACGAATGTTAGACTGTGTGGGAATTCAGAGGACACTCTCTTCAGCACCGTTCTCTCGCTGCGCTGAGTCTTGACGGATAATTGCAAATTCCTGTTACCGAACGCGAAGGTATACCCTCGCTAAGTGAAACCGTTAAAAGCCCCAAATTCTGCCACTTGATAATTGGAGAAGTACGAACAAGTTATGAGACGCAGAGCTGGAGAAAGGAACAAGAGGGGGAAAGTGAAAAACAGGGGAAATGAGAAGGAAGAGGCTGCATAAGAAATGAAGAGACAAAAAGGAGGTGTGAGCCAAATCCTTCAGGCAGAAAGTTAAAGAATAACCAAGGACAGTAAAAGATGGACAGTCTCAATACAGTCTCCTTCTCCTTTCAGCCCTCTTAGGTGTCCCTACAGATAGCCTTCTGTTGCTCATTAGAAAA
The DNA here is from genome assembly GCF_000735185.1 of Notothenia coriiceps. NCBI lineage: Eukaryota > Metazoa > Chordata > Actinopteri > Perciformes > Nototheniidae > Notothenia > Notothenia coriiceps. The sequence goes on along the minus strand of NW_011342794.1, from coordinate 85,386 downwards.
TAAAGAGGAAACCATAGGACAACAACCAGACAATATAAACGTCCTCCTCCATCTTCTCTTTTATCCCAGCGGTGAACAGTCCAACTGTCGAGCGAGCAAGTTGTGCTGTTACTAATGAATCCCTTATAGCCCTGGCAATGATTCAAACCACACGTACTGACGAGGTAAAGAAAGAGAGAAGAGGCAATTGAAAGCGGCGTTGGAGTGCCAGACAGCGTGAGGCCGTGCAGAGAAAAGAACAAGAGACAAGATTCCCCAATGTGATGAAATGTCCCATGGTGCTTGGTGAAAAGAGAAAAAAAGGACACATGTAGGTTCTTATGGACACCTGGCCTCCAAAAGGCAGTGTGAATGGAAATGGCATTGATCCACGATAATGCTGAAGCCCTTCTCTTTCATGCATCTGATAGAATCCTTATTCAGCCCCGCCACGGTGAATGCCCGTCCTCTTCTTCGTTTTTATCATAGGAGGCCAAAATGGCCAGCACGAGGTCACCCATTTTCTCATCTCATAATGGATTTTGCTTGGTTTCAGAGCACAATTGCACCATTCAATATCCTATCAAAGCTCTCCCCTTGTTTTCAGGCACTCCAGAATGAAATGGTTTCGCAGTGAGACCATGAACACACACACAAAACACTACCTTACATTTGGACTGGCTTTTATATTCATGTGTGCATAGCTACAGTGTAGTTATGACAATGAAATTCTTAAGTTGCAGGCTCCACCAACAGTGCAACACAATAACTCAGATAAAAGAGTGCAAGTAAATACAATAAAATAGAATATAATTGAAACAGAATATAATAGAAACAGTGCGGAATAGTCTATATACAGTAATTGGAATATAGATTGTGAGTGTACGCAAATGCTCAATGATGTGGATTTATTGTAATCTGGTCAGATAAATATGAAATAGTCTAACCAGAGGGACTACAAATACAATGTGTTAAACTGGACTCGTGTCTGCTCTGCCAAGTTGGCTGGCTGCGGGTGTGACAAGCTGGCAATTCAAATTACAGCCTCGCTGCGCCTCAGATAAACATCTGGTTACAACCGGGTGTGTTTTGGCTTCGAGTAATATTTGGACATTTGTGAAATACACTACATATTTGCTTTCGGGCACAAAGTTAGATGAGAGGGGTGATATCATTCTGCTGTTCGCATTAAACAAACGGCATTGTCAAGTATGTTGGGAGATTGTTTCCCATATTATTAAGTTTGATGTTGACTTATCATCATACTTTACAACCTTGAGACCTCAGAAATCGGGAGCATTTCAAAACCACCGCGGGACTTTCAGTTGCCCGCGCTACTAAAGAGACGTGTTACCATGGAAACCAAACAATGGTGTAGCTGTATTAAAGTCCGAGTGGAAACAGTCCTGAGTAAATCTGATTTTGTCAGAAATCCGGATTAATGCGGGAGAAATATGACCCCGGGAGGAAACCGGGAGAGGGCTATGAAATCGGGAGTCCCCCGCGAAAATCGGGAGGGTTGGCAAGTGTGCTTATCATCAACATTTCTCAGGTTGTCGTGGAAGTCAAAGTTAACTTTATTGTCAATCTCAAAATATGTTTGTACACACAGAGAGATCGAAATACTGTTTCCCACAGTCCCGAGGTATACAAAAACTCACACATTAAAATGCAAGAACACTCAATAATTTACAAAAAAACCCACAAAATAAGCGTTTACTTCTAAGCAGGATATATATTTAAAAAGATGATGTACATAGTGCAAACATGTCCATAGGAAGATGGTCAAACAAACGTTTCAGTCCAGATTTTGCCATGAATAGCCTCTCTCTGCAACCCAGCCGCTGTTCAAAATGTTGGAGTTGCATCATCCATTTTAAAACCAAATTTCACAAAGGCTTAAACAGAACCGTGATTACAATAGATGTACTCGTGGGTTTATTGGAGACATTGCAAGCACGTTATACCAAAACAATATTAAGCAATCCAGCCTACGAGACTTGCTGATAGTTCGAGCTTTCTTTGCCAATTTCTCTGTATTGCTCATGCAGAAAATCCACGACAAGGATTAATGCTGTGTACTGCTGCTCTCGGCGAATCACACTGTCCCAACTTTCTCTAATATTTACTCTAATTCTCTTTCGCTTCAGAGTGAAACAATCAACAATCTTCTCGCCTCCACTTCTCTTTGCTCGCAGAGTGCTGTAATTATTTCAGGTCTGTCGAAACACTGTGTTAGCACTCAGTTGACAAGGGTGACAAAGATAGCCAAAATACGTATAATTGTTACCTCGTGCATTCTTGATACTGCTCTAATACTGCTCGAGGACTTTTATGCAAATACCCATCATCCCTGCGCTTTGTTCTCGGTGACTGACAGCTGTTCACGTGAAGCCCATCGGGAGGACGAGGGGGGAATCTGATGTTGTGGTCAAAGTGCGTCATCAAGCTACACCAAGCACACTGATCCTCTGAGGTCACTGCAGTCTTTGAACTATCTCCAGTGACAGTCAGATTAGCTTCCTGCTACTGGAATATTTCCCAAAGATAAGGACAAACGAGAACTTTAAAGAAAGGAAAAATAATTGGATACAGTTGGGGCTCAGTTTGACAAGCAGTGAGCTAAACTAAGATCCCACAACAGTACATCTCTGCATTGTAGGATATCAGCCAAACTTTGTTTACACTGAACATTTTTACAAAGCTTTCACAATATAATTGGCACAAACAAACTGCCCTGAAACAGAATAACTATACACGTGTAGCTATACAAACGTAAAGCCCATTGATAAAGCCAATGTACATGATTAAGAAACCTGAGAAGTTGAAGGAATCTGATGCTGAAAAAATGCTTAGAAACCTCAACCATGGATCTGTTATTTCAGTTATTTGGTGCTTTCAGATTAGCTGTTGTATAAGGAGCAGATGTTAAAGGCCATGAGGTCAACAAAATCAATGAAGGTCATCCGTCCAGCGTGATTGAACAGAAAGTATTGTGTGTGTAGGACAAAGGCCAGAAGACTTGTTCATCTGGAAAGTGATGGATTGGAGTTTTACCGTAATATTGAATTCCCTCATTAATTTGTCCCATTTGTTCAAAGACTTTTCAAATGAAAGATTGAAAAGGCCTTTAGAATTCCCTAATGACATTTTGATAATCGGCGCTTGGGACTCTCTAAGTGCCAACAAAATAAAAGACCAATGACGGATACTTGGGAAATGCTAATCCAATCGTATTACTTCTCACTAAATGTTGTTTGCTTGCTTGGTTAATTTCTTCGAGTGGCAGTTTTCCACTTGCATGCACTCCACACACTGGTCTGTCACTGACCTCTATAGCCGTGCTGGGTGCTATTGAAAAACATTTATTGTTGACTGCTGATGTAATCCTGTAACTGGATGTAATCCGGTAAGAGGGGTTTTCGTCAACAATAGCAAAGAGGGAAACAAATCCCAATCATTTCAATCAGGCTGCATTGGTTCATCGGGGGGTTCCACACATTTCAAGTTGTTAAACGTCGCTCCTGCCAAAGAACCTGTGTTTATTTGAGTGGGAACTCGTTGTACAGCAATGTGTGAGGTAGAGTAAGGTTTTCAAATGAAAGCAGCACTTCTCCCAATGTATGTAAAGGTCAGAGTTGAGTTTAGATCTATTCCAGGTGGGAACGAGGTCCTACTTGTTCTCATGCAGTTGTTGTAATGTTTCTTAATATGTCTCGTTCAAAAGGGTTCAGATCAGGGGTGTCAAACTCAAGGCCCGGGGGCCAAATCCGGCCCGTGACATCATTTTCTGTGGCCCCACAAGAGCTTGCAAAGAATATTTTATATGTTTATTACACGGTTACATTAGGATTTACAGAAGCACGTTGCCCATAAACTGCATGTCCCACAATTCTTTCTCAGAATTTGACTTTTTTTCTTCTAAATATGCCTTTTTTCTCAGAATTTGACTCTTTTTTTTAAATGTCACTTCCTTTTTTTAAAATATTACTTCCTTTTTTGTTCAAACGTCACTTCTGTTTTTGACTTTTTTTACCAGATTTTCTTTTTAAATCATTTTGTGACATTCTCACTGAAGAGACTTGCAATTTTTTCCCCCAGACTTCTGCTTTCAGAGTCAGACGCAGTTAATTGTGAAGTTATTACCCTATCAGATAATAATCCAATGCAGAGGCAATAATGTAATATAATACATTATTTTATATATATATTTATATATAAGTTACAATCGGCCCTTTGAGTGCAGCCATAATGCTGATGTGGCCCGCGATTAAATTGAGTTTGACACCCCTGCTTTAGCTAGTGCACACATTTGAAATAGTGATATGTGTTGCTACCTGTGCACTAGTCAATTTCAATGGATGCAACGGCTGAAATGGATGTAAAAAAACACTCACAATTGGTTGTATTATTGTATAATAGAATCGCTCCAGGTACACCAGGTCTCCACAGGCAGCTCACAGTCAGTTAAATGGCTGCCAGAAGGCTTTAAAGGTCACTGATTATGATTTTTCTCAGAGCTCAATGAGATTGACAAGATGGAAGTCTGGCCTTTAAGATTACTTCTTACCTTCCAGTATGATAGATTCATCATTTCCATTTTGTGTTCTTTAAAAGAAGCAGTTTAAATCATAATAGAGATTTTTGATGAACTGGTAGTGGAGATGTCGGACGTAAATATGTCCTTTTCTCTTATAAAATGGAAATATATGATACTCGGCTTGTGGTGCTAAAAGCACAAGAAAATACATTTGAAAAACGAAACAGCAACGTCTTTTACTCGAAAGTTATGGATCCGGTTTTCCACAAACCCTGTTGTGCGCCATTTCGTATGGGAACCTTTTTCTTTGTACCAAACTAAGCCCTTTTAGGCCTAATCACAACACTGGCTAATTGTACATGTATATTTGAAAAGTAGCAGTAAATTGGCTAAATCATTGCTTGTGAATCAATCACTGACAGGAGGAAACTGGGAGTTTAAGCATATGAAGCCATCACAGGGAGGGAACTACTTAGGAGTCGCGAGTTAACAGCAGTGGATTTGATCATGCATTCAGTTTGAAATGTATTCCACCGTTTGAACCCTCTTTTCAGCGTACAAAAAAACATTTACATGAATTCACCCTGCAGGGGCGAAGGCGAATGTCAGGATTACAGTAAGTGTGACCGCACTGATGAGACAGCGTGTGGATGATGAGCTTATGACCGGCAGGTAACAGACAGTGCAGTCAGCACAACATGAGTCTGCATTACATATAACCCTGCAGAGGCACCCGAAACACAGAACGGTTTCAAAGGCGCGTTTCTCTCCCCCGTGGGAAGCCAGACATCCAGCGTGAAGCAGCGAAGCCTCCCGGGGCGAACATGTGGTATCTGTGCTTTCCTCATGCCCCAGACAAGAGTACACTGTAGACACACTGAAGGGATGGAAACGGGGCAGATAACACATTCAACCGTGTCCCTTGGTGTGTGCTGAACGTTGTGTGTTTTAGAAATATAAGAGAGACATCAAGCACATGTATGTAGGAGTGCTTCTATCTCACGCTTGGCCCGGCTCCATCGCTACAGTGTAATTTTCACCGCTTGTTTGATTTTGCCGTTGAAAATTGCGAGCAGCTGACTAATCTATTATTCCCTCTTTCTCCTCACTCTGCAAATGGATAAACCCTCTTCTTTTCTTCAGCTGCAAAACTGCCTCTGTCATTACTCAACCCTCTCAATCTCGCTCTCTTGTCATGGCAACAGTATTCTCTCATGTAGTATTTGCTCTGCAGCACACGGCGAGTTCGCATTGTCCCGCAGGCACCCGCGCCCACATATCAACAGGCAGGCCTGCTGTACTGTACTGAAGAAGTCATTGTTATGCAACCTATGTTGTGCTGCCTGCTGCGCCGTCGGTCTGTCTGCTCATCTCTCTCCACTTACTCTTCACGTGTCTGCTCGCCTCCTCTGAGCTTGTTCTAGGTCACATCCTAACGGCTTTGTCAGGCATTGTCAAAAGAGCCTGCATGTTTTATTGAAGGACTCGCTCTAGTTTGGTTGAAAGGCACATTTGTGAGTCGTCTTTGGGTAAAAAACGAGCAGGATGTTGAAAAGATGTTGACTATAAAACTCTGCCGCGACACTGAAAACCTGTGTGAATAGAGTCTCAAAATGAAACATGATAAGTTCCCTTTTGTCCAAAGCAGTTCTGTAAACATCTACGTGATATTAGCTCAAAACAGTAACATGAAAATCGATGCAACATGCATTTTTCTCTATCTATAAAAGCTTTGAGAGCTCTTTACTCGCCTTTATCCCTCACCTTTACAGTACAGTATGTGACAGACATCACCCTCTGTGGGAGTGTGTGGGGTCCTCTCGGTTACTCTGCATAGTTAGTCACAGTGAAATGATAAGAAGGTTATGTGTGCCTCCTGTCCGGTTTACAGTGCATATGAAGCCATGCATCTGTCTTAACCACTTCGGACCATATCTCTGTCCTGCAGCATGGAGGAAGGTGAGGATAACAGAGTGAGTAAAGTCCTCGCAATTGGACCACTGATTTACTGGGAATTTCCCCGGGGTCTGGGTGTTAAATCCCTTTTGCATGCTGGTTTGGTAAGATGAGGGCAGGGGGGGACTGGCCATTGGGAATACCGGGAGTTTTCCCTCCCGTTGACAATTGACTAGCGGTAGGCCTACCGTTGGGCCGGTCGGCCGGTCGAGTTTCCCGGGCTGATTTTTAGTCCCAGTCCACCCCTGGATGAGGGAGTTTATTTGAAGACTTGACAAAGAAAAGCACAGTTGGGCTTTAAAGGGGACCTATCATGCAAAATGCACTTTTGTATGTCTTTTATACATGAATATGTGTCCCCGGTGTTCCAGGGAACTCACCAAGAGTCAGAAAATACAACCCTCTCTCTTTTCCTCCATACCCAAATCTCTAAAAACAGGGCTGCAACGGATTTGATACATGTGGATTCTGATTTGCACCTCTATGATGTCACAGAGGTGCACTCCGCCTGTATGGTCAACTCTCCACCTATCAGGGGAATGAGAGGTTGCCGTGGCATGGCAACAGCATAGCAACAGCATGGCAACAGNTCCACCCCAGCTCCACCCCAGCTTCCAGCCCAGCTCCACCCCAGCTTCCACCCCAGCTCCACCCCAGCTTCCACCCCAGCTTCCATCCCAGCTCCACCCCAGCTTCCACCACAGCTTCCACCCCAGCTTCACCCCAGCTCTGAGACTGCCCAAGGCACACAG
>NW_011342794.1:74311-78089 GCF_000735185.1 Notothenia coriiceps | reverse complement strand
AGAGGTTGCAGTGGCATGGCAACAGCATGGTAACATGACGCTTGTGCCTCGCCCCCTCCTTTGCAGGGGGGGGGTGTCAGCTCCAGCTCATGCAAAGACAGAGCTGGAGTGAGGCAAAATGAGGCATGGCTACAATGCATGATCTGTTTGGTATTTTGAAAAATAAAACTTATAAATATACCTTATATAGGTATGGCCCTACAATATATTATTCAAATATAGCATGATAGGTCCCCTTTAAAGTAGGGCTGCTCAATTAATCGTATTTTAATCGCAATTACGATTGTGGCTTGCAACGATTACGAAAAACAACGTAATCGAAATAAAACGATTATCTTTTTATTGTTATTATTAATCTTTTTTTTTTTTTTTATTGGTTTTGCAGTTGAGTTATACTTAAAGTTCAGGGTAATCAACTGTTAGAAACATACAAAAAATTGTTCTCCAATAAATTGTTTTCAAATGAAATGGATAATCGTTTTTAATAATCGTGATATCAATTATTGACCCAAATAATTGAGATTATGATTTTTGCCATAATCGAGCAGCCCTACTTTAAAGGGCACAAGTGACTGGAGTGCAGAAATTCATGAAATCTTTATATATCAATAGAAACAAGAAAGTTGGCTTGTGTGAAAAAGAGCGAGGGAGAACAGAGCAGATATTCTCCCTGGCTCCTTGGGTACTTTGCTGCCCGCTGGCACTGTCAGAAGTAGGGCGCAAGTTTGAGGTGTAAGGGCCAAAAAGCTCACAGATAGAAACTGTTTTACACGGATGCTAAGCCTGAAGGAAATGCAGCTTTTTTTTAGAGCCGAGCAAACTGCAAAGAGCTGTTAGCGGTGTTTCAAAGTCACTGGGTAGCCTACTTTAGAAAAGAGATGGACCAGTTACCAGTGGCAGGGTGCCTAACCCATTTTGATTGAAAGAAGAACTAGAACTGGATATAAATACGGTATGTCAGGGTTAGGTGGTTAGCAAACAAGCACAAAGGCTACACAGCAATGGAAGAACAGCTGAAGTTAGCTTCTAGTTAGCTGAAAGTAACAATATCAACTTGTAATTGTTTTTCTCCGGAAGTTTTTCCTTGTACGATGTGAGGCTCTAAGGACAGAGGGTGTCGTTTTCTCATACTGATATTCTGCACAAACTGTGCTGTTGTATTTGCTGTAAAGTGTCTTTACTGTAGGGTATTTTTATTATATGTACAGCACTTTGGCTCGACCAAAAATCGTTTAAAAATGTGCTATATATATAAAACTTGATTTGATTTGTAATTGTCTTATACCATCCACACACATGGCATCTGATGGTTGGTGTCATCAAAGAGACATATCTGAGGACTCTTTGGGTAAGCTTGATTAAAAGGTTGGGAATAAGTGCTTTAGTTTGCAGGACTCTACTGTTTAGCGACACAGTTTCTAAGCCACAAAAATGAGAGCTTGCATCATCACTTGGGGGCAGAAAAAAAGCTAAGCATCTGCGAAAGTATAAAAGGATTTAACTTTCTTAAAAGCATGTCACTGGCACCAGCGTTCAGTCATGTGCCCAGAAACATTGCCTTAAGGACTTGGGTATGCACGGTCATGAATAATATATCTCACGTAGATTATAGCCTTCAGGCTGCTGTATGGCGTTCAGCGCACCACACTGGGTCTTCTCCAAAGCAATGTGTCACATCCTCAGCCTTATATACGGCTTTGTTTTCCAAACATTGTTCCTCTCATTATCATCACCATATGCTGCTAGCTTTGTCTTCGCTCATTAGCACATCGACGCACTCCCATTTAGAAAGAGATAGTGAAAGAGAGCGGGCACGATGGAGAGTGTGTCGTGAAATGCTAGAGAGACACTGAGAAATGGGCTACAGAGAAATTTGTGCAGCCAACTGTTACAAAAGCTATCGCTGAGTAATCCTCATGAGGGATGACCATTAAACAGATAGGAGTGCGATGCAGAGAAACCCTATTATTGAAAAAGTCGTGGAAAATGGCGTAGGGAAATGAGAGCAGCTTATCTACCCTTAATTTTCTCTAATCCTTTGAAAACACAATAACTCCCGTGGCCAGCTTTTTATGAAAAGACCCACGTCATGCATTCCTCATTTCGAGGTGCTATCGATCTCCATTATTCCTCTCTCCTATCGACAGAGGAAGCTAAGCAACACGACTCAACATCCATTTCCTTCTTCTGTTGTCTTGTCAAAGGACAATGTGTTGAATCCCACAGGACATCGTTAAAGGTAGTGACTCAATCAATAATTAGATACCCTCTGATTTAAAGACCTGTATGAACTAGAAATGTCTCAGTTCAAGGGAATTGCTTTAAAAGTGTATGGCAAGAAATAAACAAGGTGTCGGTGTCAAAACAATTCTGATATTTACTATACATGTCCCTTGAGATGCGTCCTTTGAACATATTTCCTTATTTTCCTTCCACTGCTTCTGACACATGCTGTACACTAGGACAGTTGCTGTTAGATTTGTTTCCGTATCCAACTTCTAAACCGTAGCAGATGGGGTTATCCATTTGTAACGGTCTCATAATGTGTCATTGCAGCTGACTTCACACTCGTATTTAAACGGAAAAATAATCTACCTTGTGGCATCTACACTGCACGAGTGGATGGAAACAGCTCACACGTGAAGGGCGTTCGAGCAAATGAAATGCCAAACAACACCTCCGGATAACAAGACCCGTTTATCAGACGCTTTAAAACTATAAGGTGTGCACTGCTGAGAGCTGACAGATGTGTGGGAGAAACAGAACGCGCTCAATGGGGTTTGGTAAGAAAAGCTAATGAGATCTGCAATTATATATCAACAAGAAATCACACTAAATTGACCTTCCTGCTTATTAGGCAGGCAACAAATAAATTAGCAGCATGATAGACAATCAATAGTATATGTTTTATGACTAGAACTGGGATGCTAAAATGATAATTGAAAATCAAAATGATCAGAAAACAATCATGAGGGAAAAGTTGATCTGACTTTAGTTCTCAACAGACACCTGAACTCGGGGTATTTGTGAATACCAACAAACATTACATTACATTTTTGCAGGCAATGTGGACTTTGAAGCTATTTATTTTGCTACTGCAATCACCCTTGCATAACATATGAACCCAATGAGTTGCTGGATGCAGATTTAGCAGAAGTCTGTGGAAAGAATACAGCCATGGTACCAGATCAGTACTTGGATACACTAACCAAACATTGGACTGGTGCATATATGAAAATATTCTTTCCTCACTACATTATTCCCTCACCTGGCCCCTATGAGGTGTAAAATGAATATTCCTTTCTTCATTGTCTCAAAAAATAGATTTCAGTCTCTTTATTTCGTTCGTGCCTCGGCCAGTCATCTCTGGTGTCTACAGACCGGGTGTTCCTCCTCATGACGGGGCCCATCAGTCACCACAGAGAGGAAGACAGGCAGACAGCGAAAACAGAGGAATAAATACCTGCTCCACTAAAGCACATGATTGACAACGAGGAGCCCCTATTCATCACGATGATGAACACTCGAGGAAATGGAGCAGCCACAATAACATCTGGGCCCATTGTTTTTCCTCAATGATCTTCTGTCTCTTCGCAGGAAAACATTCCACTGTAAGTCATGGCCTGATTGTTTGTGAATGTTTTCCAGATCAAAAAAAAGTCTTAACTTATTCTGTCCTCTCTCTGAGTTTTCTAGAGGTCGTTTAGAGCTTCCTGATTGGCAGGATGCTACCACTGCAGTATCACCTTGACTTACTGAGCTCCACTGTTTCCCCCCC
>NW_011342794.1:58247-74276 GCF_000735185.1 Notothenia coriiceps | reverse complement strand
ATGAAAGCTTTAGCGCAAGTTCAATAAGGAAGACCTAACAATGAGTCACTTACACGTCACTCTATTGCTCTCTCCCCCCTCATTAAACATGTGGGCGTCACCCCTCAGCAGCCAATTGCTGCACACGTTAAATTCCTTAAATGCCTGCTCTTCCCTCCTGTCAGCTGTCATTTCAGGTGACCACACGCAACCCTCCTCCACCCCTCTCGCCTCCCGTCTCCTCCAGGACAAAGCTAAACCTTCCTCCTCCAGACCGGTCCCACCTACTTATCACCACCACCAGTGTCTAGACCCCGGGGATTTTCATCGGAGCGGTTCTTTTCCCTCCCGAATGATTATCCTGCAAACCATTCCATTCTCCTGTCGTATTATCATGGCAATCATTTCATTTATATGACGTGTAACAATAAACATGTATTCCATACATCACGTCTCTCCGGTTCGAACTATAGTTTGTCACAACTATAAAATTGTTCACAGGTTTTAAATGTTAACATTTTAAAAGTGCCCCAGTTACAGAACATCAGCTGATAGGAAGTAAACATGGAGCCAAACTGTAGCTCAGACTGTATATAAAAAGCTTGAAACACAATTCTGTTGAAGATGCTGAAACGGAGCCTTTAAGACACAGGGTAAAAGCAGGTATATTGACAGGTGAAACACGTTTTTTTTTTAATACAATAGGGAATGTAAACAGGTTAATTAGTATAAACTCAAAATAAATGTGCAACTACAATATGTGACTTGTATGTGTCTTAAAATCTGAATAAATAGAGTGATTCACAACTCAGGGTGCATGATTGAAATAATTTATTGGATATTCATATATGGTAATAGAATGGGTTCATCATGGTTGGCATATAAAATATGTACAAAGCAAAGCATTAGTAAAAATGACAGATCCTGCTAGGAAAGTATGTGCTTATATTGTAGAAGGCGGTAATATCTCAGCAACTTCCAAGAGGATTTCTTCATTAACAATCATTGATCCTGGATGTCGGTATCCCAGATGTGCAGGTTCCAGTAGATAATAAGCTCAGCTTGAAGTCTAAGTGGTGCTCAGATTAAAAAAGGCTGCAGTTGGAGGGTTTGGAGTCTCTCATCTAAGCAAAGAGAAAATACAGTTAGAAACAGACTTATTTATTCAATACATACATGTCATGATTAAAAGCATGTGAAAAGGAAATGAGTCGTTCTACTGCCAATAAAGAAATTTCAAAGGGGATGAATTACCATAACAACAGTGTACATACATGTGATCCTGTAACATGCTATCGGCGCCTAAGCTTTCCGGGTACCTGTTGTCTCTGCTGCTGGCGTCTGTACTCTTCCTCACTGGCAGCGAGAGCCTGAGCCAGAGCCTGGTCCTCCTGCTCCTGAGGGCTGAACACAGACAAGGACATCTTAAAATCACAGTTCAGCGGGTAAAAAAACCCACACACCACTAAGTCAGGACCTGTGACTTGTGAAATATTGTCTATGTATCAGGACTTTTAGTGTGACAATAGGGTTGGCAATTGGTGCATTCAATAGATATTATGAGATCTTTAAATATAGGAAATGACAACACCTTGGGGTATTTAGTTTCAAAGCATGATATTGATATAACATCGATATATGTTGCCCTACTGCTTCCCTATAATTATTTGTACAGCACATTTGACTGAGGATGTGTGTTTATATAATTAGGTGATATAAAAACAAACCCATTCCCATGACTTGAGATTCATTCTTAAACTTAAAAACAGCAGCAAAGAATCTTAACCCTTATAAGCTATTCCAAATGTTCTGATTGAAACACAAACAGAGGTTGAGGGAACCTTATAAATGTAATAATATATAATAGAATAGATGGAATGGTATTAAGTAATTGACATACAGTACATGCTTTTTTTAATGCACATTTCTTGAATTTAGTGTTGTGCAAATGTAGACATACTTTTATGTCAAAAATTGAAGGCGATCACATTTTGTATCATTATGATTGTATTGGTGTTATCATAGGTTTTACTTTGATGCTTTAATGCTTAGTTGATGCTTTTATGTTCTGCTTTCAGCCCTTCCTGCTGTAAAACCTCAGTTCCTCAGCTCGGAAACTAATATTTCAAGCTAAAGGTCTGTGAGAAAAACACAATCCACCCAACAGGATCACGCTGCCAAGAGTGTGTTTGGAGTCATGTTGAGCCATTATTAGAATCTGTCTGGGTTTTGATGAAGTTTACTCACGTTAGAGGCGGCTGAACTGTCGGCCTCGTTTCAGCCAAAGACATCTCCAGAGCCCTTTGTAAAGCCTGATCCTCCGTCTGCAAACACAGCACCAGAGCAGGACGTCACGTTTACTTGAAATGAGGATCTCAGAGGTATTTAATCAGGGGATGGCGTACATAGCGGCCTTACCAATCCGGCCTGAAATGATGCCGATGGTGGCATTACACTCTGTGCAGAGACTGAAGTAGGAATCCGAGGGGTAGCACTACAAAAGAAAGTGGTGAAATTAAGTTTTTAGATGATTGAAAATTGATTAGGTGAACCATTTTCACTAAAGACTTTTTATAAACTTACCCAGAGCTTTGGCCTCTGTTGTTCGCACTGACACCGTTAGAAAAGGGTCTAGAGGGTCCTGAACTGGAAGAACTAGACCTAGAACCAGAGGCGGAGCTGGAGGAAGCCGCTTGGGCCCTCATTAGAGCAGCATTTCTATGACACAAAAAAGAACAAAGTCAGCAATTATTACTGCATATTCAGTGGATGAGACTTCATTATCTGAAGTAGTGGGACTGTACCCACCCTGATTTAGACGGAGGTGCCCCACCAGTCTTGCATTCGTGATCTAGAGAGTGTCGGTGCTTAAGACAGTAGTTTAAATGACACTGGTCACAGGTCACTCGGATCATTTCCTTCTGCTTACACCCCCCTCTAGAACATTTATTGGTGAAAATCTGCAAAAAGAAAAACAGCCTTTTATTTTTGGGATTCATACTCATTGTAAGGTGAATCACCTCAGTTCTTATATTGACCTTTCTCTTTCTCTGCGCAGGGTCCGATTTACAATCTCGATCAATGTGTTCGCCGACTTTAATGTCGGGCATCTCTCCTCTCTTTACGGGGATGGGGATGTTGCACAAAGGACATACTGGGACCTGGATGTCCTACAAGAAAACAAAAAAAAACTCTTTAAAGAAACACAAAGATGCAAATCCTCAAAAGTTGAAAATATTTTCATGACTACTGTTGTTAACTTTGACATGTCTCGTTATTAAGTATTTCAAAATCAGAACAGATATGGACGATATATAAATGTTGTGCAAATGGCAGTGTGTTATGCACCCAAATGTAATTAAAGTTTAAATGTGTTTTTAACTTCATATAAACAACCTAAGAAAATGACTTCCATTATTGTATTATTATCTTTAAATGAGAAATGACACTGTAAACATAGTAAATAAGTTGAATTATACAACAAACTTTCCCAAAATCAACGAGTCAATCACAAATACTTAGTATATTCTAATTACCTTTTGGTAAGCGGACATGCATTTGTGAGTTGCATAGGTGATGTGGTCCTTGCAGAAAATCTCTTGACAGGCGTCACATTTCATAGGAAGAAAATCTGTAATGTGAAGCAAGGTTTAAGACTTTCAGTTTCAAATTAAGCAGTATAAACCAGCTGGACAATGTCAGCCTTCCTAAACAGCACTCACCTAAACGTTTGCAGGTCTTCTCAGAGCAGTGTTCTCCTAAATGTGGCAGCTCCATCACATACAAATGTCTTGACAGCCGACAGTAGTAAAATCTCCACAACCTGAAGGAGGGAGAAAGGAAAATATTAAGTGTTTCGAACTAAACTGACAGATTAAGTTACGTCAACAGTCTGTTCTCTGAAAAGGGTCTCAGTGTAGGCTTCAGGACGTTAGCTTTGGAATAAGCTGTGTCATTCGTAAATTGCTTATTGCTAGTATCGTGTAAAGAAATAATTACTTATTCTGAAGATTTTGCACAAAAAAAAAAATATTCGACTCTGAAGTGATTATGGTTTTGCTGTCAGAGTTTGCTTGGTCCAGAAAACGGTAGAATACTCAATGTAACGAGTAATGGTAAAGGTTGCTAACTTGCTAGCTAGGCCAGGCTAACCTATAAGATTATGTTGGTTACATAACTAGCTCACGTTACAGATAGAAAAGGGTCTACTATGCCATTATTAGCAACAGCGTAACGACAAAACATAAATAACTGACAAGACAAAAATAGGTTTTCAAATCGCCATCAGTAATAATTGTTGTTAAACCACACAAATGTTAGAAGCTAGTTTGGTTGTTGTTAAGCAATAAGCAAACAATGTATATTTTCTAAAAAGCATCATATAACAGTGTCAAGCGAATTATCTGCTTCACTTTATCCCTCACCAGACTAAACCCAAAGAAGGAATACAGTAAACTCAATTGTAATGTTGCTTTTTTCAACGTTAATCAAATTGTATTTTTAGCTGACCAAGCTAGCTAAGGTTTCCTGAATCCGACAGCTCATCGTAGCTTTTGTTTAATTCTCACTCACCAAATCCCGTTCTCGTGTCGGTCTGTAGGGTTATAGTTGGAGGCAACGATGATATTTTGTAATAATTCCGATGTTTTCGTGGCTTTTTGACAGCCGTCTGATTGCACGGATCCCTGAGCACCGCTGCCTGTTTGTGAGCCGCTGAGATGTCTGTTTTCATTCAGTTTTGATGTGTCACGCACGCTCCTCCCAGGAGAATGACGTAACCTGACGTCAACAAGCACGAGTCACGCTCAGGTGTGGTTTTATCAACAGTCACTAGAAATCACAAGAAACTTCTGGAAACTTCCAAATGACTTGTCATTCCCGGAAAGACGTTTTAGGTTGGATATTTTAAAGACATAGCTTTGAATGACAAAAGAAAACCAATGTTACAACCGACATTAAACCCTTTCATGCATAGAGGTCACTACAGTGGATAGCTATTCAAAAGGTGTTTTCTTGTATATGCATTGTTTTTTTTGCATAGTTGCAACATCAGCCACTACATAGGACCCTATTGCATCATCCCATACACTGCTACTCAGTGCCAAGTCAATGTAAGTGCATGATAAATGTCTCTAAACCAAGATGAACGACAGAAAGCCACATGGACCAAGTCACCCATCTATATCTTGCCAATCCTTTTATGGAAAGCGTCCCTTGCAGGTATAACAAATGTGGTAACATCAAGTAACAACTAAGGAATCATATAATTCATAAATTATCAAAGTATTGATTTTATGTTTGCAGAAAATCATGGTTAACCACCTGTCCACTGCAGTGGAGGTCATGCATCACTGGCTATATTTCAACTACAATTCATACTGGTACTGCTGCTGTTGTTCCCAGGGCCGTACCTCCCTACAGGCAGATCATGCAGACTTTGTGGGGCCTCACCTTGTGGAGGGGGCCACACCTTGCAGAGGGGGGCCTCATCTGAGGCGCACCATGCGCTTATGTAGCGCAATCATAGCCGTGGGAACATGTTTCAAATGGGGGGTGCTGTGGGGATGACACCAGGGCCGGTTTTGACCAATTTGCTGCCCTATAGGCAAGATTTTAGCTGGCAATGAAAAACCTCTACAAAAGACACTACAAACAGAGAAACATATTGACATGGTGGACAGCTTATATAAAAAGGCTTCAAATGTATACTATTTAGTATTGCATGAACATTGAACATGTTTTAATTGGGGGGTGGACTTCACATCCTCTAGGGGGGTCCGGGTGTGCCCCCCCGGGAAGATTGTTTTTAACATTTTAAAGTAAAATGCTTCAATCTGGTGCACTTTGAGCGCCCAATTACTAGAGACTGATCTAGGGGATACAACTCTAAACACCCATATGAAAAAGATCGGTTTGCATTTTAATAATCAAATAAGTATGTGAACATAACCGATAACCTACCATAGCCAATAACAAATAAATGTAGGAAATTGTATTGTCGTACTTATGTGGTCGTCCCCGGAGTGCCATGCACGTCGACCCGAATGATTATTCGTCGGTCGAGTCGTCGATTTTGTGAAACGACGTCGGGTTGAATTACCCTTTGAATCCATTTATACCAGAAGTGTGTGTGACAGAGTACGTGGAAGGGAAGTGTGTGAGCAGGGTAATTTTCGTACTTTAGATTTCCACAGGTCCAAAGGTAATACAAAATCTCTAGGGAATTAATCAAAAATTAAACCTTTAGCACAAAACCTTATGGAAGGAGTACCATGGTGTTATTGTCGTGACATGTCTATACTTTTCTATTACTATTTAAGGACGGGATTACTTTCAGGGACTAATCAATGGTTGTTACTATAAATTACAGTGTTTGATATAATGATGTGTACAGGTATGAAAAGTATTACATTCGCTTAGAATATAATTTGCCTTTACTTTTTATTGTAAAAATCGTCATTTTTAGTCAAATCAAAAAGGGAAATTTTATTACTATCTACATGTAAATAATTATTTAACCATACATGAATTTGTTGGTGTACCATTCTGTGACAGGGATATCACATAGTAGTTTGTACAATTACATGTCACTTCAATCGTAATTATTTTATAACGACTAAAACATAAATTTTTTATAAGTATATCTTATGTTCCCACTTATTTTTAGGTTATTTTCCTCCCACGGGATCAACTTACACACAAAATTTTTTTTACAACGTACTAATTTTCAGTAGAGAGTTGTTGAATACACATAAATTTCCAGGGTACAGTACGAAAAGGGCAATAATGTGCAGGGAACACACAATACATCGAAAAAGACGTACATTTGACAGACGTCTCTAGTGTTTGGGAGTTCATGTGGGATATCTCTCTTTTGAGGATTTGGTGTCTTTTATGACAGATACGACGGGTTTCTTGCGGACCAACCTCTAAAAGAAAAAGTAAATACAAGACTCCCCCGTGTATTTACGTCCTGCTTTTTTTTCTGGTTCCTGTCATACTTCATTTGTATTCTTATTTTTACGTTATTGTCAATAACCATAAACAAAGTCATGTTGTATTAAATAAAGTCTATGAATATCAATGTCAAAAATTCGAGATTACCACAGGCTGTCTTACTGTTTTATCGTAATCAAGGCGGATAAGGCAGTGCGGGTCCTTTAGATCGAGGCTTTGGCCACGGAAAAGTTCGCGTTTTCTTTAATAGCCAGATCTTTGTTCTTGTAGTCAGGAACGAATGCAGCCTCAGCCCCCGTCCCGTCCCGTCCCCGTCCCGCCCTAGTTGAACTCAGTTATTGTCAAATACCGGCTCATGCCGTTGGTACTTTCAAAATGTTCGTCATCGATGCTGTTTCACTGAATCTTGCGTTAGTGTGTGAATATTTTTTTTTTTTATGAAAATATTTCAGTCAGTGTGATTGGTCGAATCACCACTAAGGACAAATAAACATGGAATGCAACTGGGTAGGCAAGCGGACAGTGACTTAGTAAACACCTCTCGTCACAGTCTTGGCAACAAAACATTTATCGGTCGATAGCCTACCCTTAGTTATGTACCCGACGTGCGCCAACATTACAGTGACTGATAGTGTTCATCTTAGTATTATTTTTTATCACGCAATTTACACGGGCATCTTTTGGCCAAGACTTGCGTCTTTTCGGAGATCGGTACCTCGGGATCTTCCCCTTGGCACACCACACCTTTCCCGTAATCCCCCCGTGACCCAGGTGTCAATGACTTTAGCATTCATTAGCTAAACCCTATTTTCGCAGGATTTTTACTGGTAATTGTTTTCATGACGTTACGCCTCGGTTAGGAAGTGAAAACACCTCTTTACTGTTGTAGAGGGTCTCGTCAAAAATTATTCTTAATTACGGTTATTCGATGGGAAGATGATTATTTATTATATAGTATTAGGTTAAGGTTAGTATATTTAGATATAATAAATAATATTCTATTGCAACATTATATCATGTTCTGTTTGTACGAATAATTGTACGAGTTTTTGACTATAAAAGGAATTTAGGACAATAGTTACATCAAGGGAGACGTCGGGTTATTCATAGTTGTTGATTGTTGTGTTAAAGGATAGTCATAAAGAGCACCAACACCAACTGTACTACTACTTGACAATCCTTAATTCCCCTCTCCGACTCGTAGTGGTACTTTTACAGTTTACCTGTATTTTTTCGAGGTAACAAAAAATCCGGCTTTAATGTGACAGGTACATCGGTCTGATCTGTCCTGTCAAATAGAGAAGAGGACTGGTAATCGTCTATTTTCCGGTTATTTTTGTTTATTTCTTACACGGACCTTTATTGACGTAAGAGGTAAATCGGATACGTCTTCGAGGTTGTTTCCGCACATATTCTCTCACTTATGTGTATCGGATATGGTATGTCTCTACGACATACTCTTGGTTTACACTAAAAAACCTTCTTAACTTTGTTATATTTAGTAAGGTCACCGGAGTTGTTACCTTAATACTAGTCATTTTTTACCGGTACTGTACCCTGGAAATTTCCCAGTCTCCTAGTTCAACTGGTATTGGGCTTGTTCCGATAATTATTTTACTAATTCTAAGATAAAATTAACGTATTAGGGACAAGATACGTACTTTAATCTTTTTGGAGTTCAGTCCTAAAAATGGTTTCACAAAAATTAAACGAGAACTCCTACTTTTTTGTTCTAAAACTTGAAACAAAAAAAATTAGATAAAAAAAGTTTACTCTAAACATATACAGGTGAGTCCCCCGTCATCGATACAACAAGTCGCGAACTTGACTTCTCTACATATAAACTTTTTTACTATTTAATTTCTTTACACGTTGAATTTATGTAAATATATTCTATTCATTTAACTAATGCCCGGGTTTTTTCTTACGTCTACTTCATAAAGTTCTTATTGGTCCCGTCCCCGGTTATACTCCGGGTGGTGTCAATAAACTCTTACGATGTCACTCGGAGCTCCGCCGTTTTGGGACGGCGCGGTTGGGATGTAACGCGAGTCCCGGCACCCTTCATCCCCACGACTCCCACTACCGTCGTGGGGGACCCACCTCCCTGTCCCCTAGACGTGAAAGGATGTTCTAATTTATGTAATTATTATTAGAAATTTTTTTTTACTTAAAAGTCGGGAACTTGCATTGTTGTAAGTATGTTAGTTCTTTTCTATTGATGGGAAAGTGGGGCCAATGTAAAAGTAACGGGGCATGTTACCCGCGAAATTCACTACTTTCACCCCCTACAAACGACGAATAGTCCGCGGGCGGTCGAGTTGTCGGTCGCACTCTTCTCTCTTCTATCTCTCTCCCCCACGTGGACATGCCCCCCTTGCAACAATCGAAAGACGACGCGATTGCCTTATTCTTCGAGAAAGTGTTATTCACCTCCTCTCTCAAGCGGACATTCTGACCTCTCCGTGCACTCCATTTCCTGAGACTTCACGAAATCAAGTGAAAATCAGATTCAATACGAGTTCACCCAGAGTTTTGCAAAACTAGTGTTAATACATTTTGTTTATAAAGGTTCCGTGAGAATATATTAATAATCCTATTTATTTTTGTCCAAAAACTTAGTAAGGTTACATATGATAGCCATTGTCATTTTTGGTTTTTATAGGCAAATTTTGCCTCTCTAAATTTTTTATACGTATTTATCTTCAATTGACTTTCTTATTTCTTGGTGGTTTTTATTTTGNTCTGTATTTTTTAAATATTTTTTTCCTTCTAATTTGTTATTATTTGGTGCAGGCACAAAACATACTACCAATAGAAATACATAGCTAGAACGATTTTAGAAGCTATGTATTTCTATTGGTAGTATGTTTTGTGCCTGCACCAAATAATAACAAATTAGAAGGAAAAAAATATTTAAAAAATACAGATTTCAGTATATCTGAGGCTCTGAGCCCCATTTCTTTTCCTCACAGACGGCAAAAAAAACTGAGACATTATACTATTTAAAATAAAAGGGTTAGGGTTAGGCTTAGGGTAAAATATTGAGTAAGAAAATGTTTTTATGAACCACACAGCTTCTGGTATTCCAAGACCCGACCGGACAAAAAGACGTGGTGCAGGCACGAAACATACTACCAATAGAAATACATAGCTTTTAAAATCGTTCTGTGTGACACAAAAAAAAATCGTGTTGGTGAATCAATAGATGAAATTAATTTCGTGACTATAACACGAAATGCCGTGAGACTGGGTTGTGTGAACATGGTGCCATGATACCAAACATTACACCTGCCTAACATCGGCATGTTTTCACTGTGATTGTGTGAATGTTGGCATTTAGATTGTTGCAGTATTTACAAAATACAATTTCTTCTTTTTTTACCTATTTAACATTTTCCTGTGTTCTAAGAAACACTTTAATAACTGACAATTGATAATGCCAATCTGATTCTTTTATCGGCTTTAAAATTATACATCAGTATCGCATTAATCCAGCAGCCGGCTTTATAACAGAGCAGACGTGCTGATAGCTGATAGTATTTAATTAAACGTGACCTCAGCATTTATTCCCCTGACGTCTTTGCCCTACACTCTCTCTCCCCTGAGGAGAAGCTTTATGTGGAAAAGCTTTAGCCTGCTGCACCTAGCCCCTGGGCTGGACTCGTGGCAGGTTTAAGTGTCGGGAGCACAGCTGTGAGGGGCTTCTCTCGGCCAGCGAGGACAAGAAAGGGCAGCAGGCAGATGTCGCCTATCCCTCAGCAGTCATCCAGCCAGCAGCAGAGACATGCATCGCAATAAGAGCTGAATTCAGACAAATCTGGAAGTGAAATGCAGGCGCTAACGGGCTAGGCTGCGTGCACTCCATCAGAACAATCTAATCAATCCCAGACTGCAATTAACCAGCTTACTTTTATTCGGGGGAACAAAGAAAGGTCTTCTAGGTGTACGTGTAGAGAGCCGCAGTACAAATAACCCCTTGTTACATTCAGCCTAGAATTGACTCGAAGCACAACAGCTCGATACCATGAAGCTTTATCATTGAACAGACGTCATTCGTTTTTTGCTGCAAGACTCATAACTTCTTGACATTTCCGAAGTTTCCTTCAGAACATTACGTCAACAATGCTTTCTTTTCTTGTCTTTCTCACATTCTCATGCCCCGGTTTGCAGGATAATCATTCAGGAGGGAAAGAACCGCTCCGATGAATCCCCGGGGTCTAGACACTGGTGGTGGTGATAGGTAGGTGGGACCGGTCTGAAGGAGGAAGGTTTAGCTTTGTCCTGGAGGAGATGGGAGGCGAGAGGGGTGGAGGAGGGTTGTGTGTGGTCACCTGAAATGACAACTGACAGGAAGGAAGAGCAGGCATTTAAGGAATTTAACGTGTGCAGCAATTGGCTGCTGAGGGGTGACGCCCACGCATTTAATGAGGGGGGAGAGAGCAATAGTGTGACGTGTAAGTGACTCATTGTTAGGTCTTCCTTATTGAACTTGCGCTAAAGCTTTAATGAGTGTGACATCAACAGTGTCAAACGCAGCACTGAGATATACTAACACTGAAGTTCTGCCACTGTCTTTGTTTAAGTGGATGTCATTGAAGACCTTTACAAGAGCAGTCTCAGTGCTGTGGTTTGGACGAAAGCCTGACTGGAACACATCAAAACAGTTATTTAAATGCAAGAAGTTACTCAACTGTTGAAAAACAACTTTTTCAATGATTTTACCTAGAAATGGCAGGTTTGATATGGGCCTTTACTTGTTCATTACTGAAGCATCTAGATTATTCTTTTTTAAGAGCAGTTTAATGANGGGAGAATTGAATAGTGTTTGGCGATAAGGCCCCGGTTTGCGGGATAGTGATTCAGGAGGGAAAGAACCGCTCCGATGAAATCCCCGGGGTCTAGACACTGGTGGTGGTGATAAGTAGGTGGGACCGGTCTGAAGGAGGAAGGTTTAGCTTTGTCCTGGAGGAGACGGGAGGCGAGAGGGGTGGAGGAGGGTTGCGTGTGGTCACCTGAAATGACAACTGACAGGAAGGAAGAGCAGGCATTTAAGGAATTTAACGTGTGCAGCAATTGGCTGCTGAGGTGTGACGCCCACGTATTTAATGAGGGGGGAGAGAGCAATAGAGTGACGTGTAAGTGACTCATTGTTAGGTCTTCCTTATTGAACTTGCGCTAAAGCTTCCATTTCAAACCGGAGAGACGTGATGTATGGAATAGATATTTATTGTTACACGTCATGTAAATGAAATGATTGCCATGATAATACAACAGGAGAATGGAATGGTGTTTGGCGATTAGGCCCCGGTTTGCAGGATAATCATTCGGGAGGGAAAGAACCGCTCCGATGAAAATCCCCGGGGTCTAGACACTGGTGGCGGTGATAAGTAGGTGGGACCGGTCTGAAGGAGGAAGGTTTAGCTTTGTCCTGAAAGGAGACAGGAGGCGAGAGGGGTGGAGGAGGGTTGCGTGTGGTCACCTGAAATGACAGCTGACAGGAGGGAAGAGCAGGCATTTAAGGAATTTAACGTGTGCAGCAATTGGCTGCTGAGGGGTGACGCCCACATGTTTAATGAGGGGGGAGAGAGCAATAGAGTGACGTGTAAGTGACTCATTGTTAGGTCTTCCTTATTGAACTTGCGCTAAAGCTTTCATAAGTCCTCATGGCCTGTTTAAAGGTGGTATTTCTCAAAGGATTGAGCATTATGATACTGTCACATTCTTTAAGGAGCACTTAGACCTGCTTTAAATATATTTATTTTAACAGATATGGAAATCTCCTTTATGGGACCTTTTTATTGTGAGGTAAATCTGTGAGTCCATTAGAATTGTACAGAAGGCTTCTCGGAAGGTTCAGGCGGTTTGTGATAACCTCGGGCATTGAGCATCTGTGTGGATGAGGACCATGGAGCCCAGTGGGAGAATACTGAGTTGTTCCCACACAGTGAGGACTCTTCACATAACCTCAATATATGAAGGTCTCAGTACATTGTAATTAAAAGATCATACAAATGATCACTAGTTTTTAATGGATTTTATTTTACTTTTTGAAAAACATAATTAACTAGCCTTAAATACAGTTATTTTCAAGTACTTTGTAACAATTGTTTGCAAAACTTAACTCATAACTCCTGTATATTTCCCAAGGGAACCTACTTTCAGATCTTTAGTCAGCCTGATAAAAGTGTTTTAATGTATTTTTTACATTCTAAAAAGGTGAATTATTTAAAAAAGACGATTGAATTAGATTTACACGTTCTATAAAATATGTAGATTTAAGACAAAAGTAATCTTCAGTAATCATTTAATGAATTTATCAAGCTACACTGCTTGCAACATTTCTTTTTTCAATGTATGGAATTTCAAAATCAGTTTATTTTTGATATTCTAATAGTAAACTCACCTTTATTTTTGCACTATTTATAGATTCATGTAAACAAAGTCACTGCAGTGAGAGCAATTCTGAGTTTGTGCAGCAGAGGGCAGCAACACTTCACAAAAGACCTTCAACCTGCTGCAGTGAGCCTGCATCACAACAGCAGCTAGCTGTGATCATTAAAAAACACTGTCAGAATGAGTCTTATAATAATACGTTTTCATCGCTGATACTGTGATGTGACATTTGTTTTTTAGTTTATTAAAACAAAAAATAGTAAAAGCAAAAATGACTATTTAACTAAAATGATCCATTACACTGATCTTATCGACTGCAGCATCTTGCTGCAACATTTGCATATTCATGAGAAAAGTAATTTTCTTGAAACTACTGTAAGTACTTAAAGGTATACATAGGACATGAAGCTTATATACATATATTTGATGTACACATGATACATCTTTTCAAAAAAGGGAATTATCGTTTATTACTGCAAACACTGCTACTGCTACTACTTACAGTTTTCTCTATTGGAGATTGCTCATTATTCTGAACAGAGATGCAGACTTCTAAACACAATCAGCCTCTCCAGAGTAGCTCACTGTTTCTGTCCTGCAGCCACTTAAGAGAAGAGCACTAATTACTTCAAGATAAATAAAGAGACGGGATGTTTGCACAGCACATCTTTGTGATTAAATGCTTTATTTTGTATGAATTCAGGTTTCACAAGAATAACAAAATGGTGCAAACAAGCCACCATCCGTACTACAAATAGGCTAGTGTTTGAAATACAGACTTCTCAAGATTGGCTGATTATTATTGTGACGTTATATAAAAATATGTTCAATTGGATTATTATTGCTGTACCTTATATAGCCAGATGAACTCTGAAATGTTGAGCAATTATTGGCAGAAAAACAGACTGCGTGGAATCAGTGAAAAAGTGAAATAGAAAATAAAAAAATAAAAAAATCTCTGTGTCGAAAACCTCTGACTTTGAAGACCAATGCTTTTCATCTGTCTCTTCTCCTTCACTAAGGCTTTTAGTCAAGGAGGTGACAATGCTTGTTCAAGGCTTTAACTTGATGCACCTGATCCCTCGACACATCAGCGAACCAAAAAAATATCACGTTAATCTTCATGCTGAATCTCTATAAACTCCTTTGTGCTGTTTGAATTATTTTCAGAGCATTCAAAGGTTATTTCTGACTGCTTGCTGCTTTTTAAAATAGAGTTTTTGAATAGGTGACTGGAGTGTGTGGGGGGAAAACAACTGGTTCCTGCTGACCATGAAATGTGGCCAGATTTCAGTGAACGTCATCACGGTTTCTCATTCACCCCGTGGCCTTGTGGTGGCTGTGTTTTGTAAGTAGAGCAAAACAACATCACGTTAGCAACAAAATCAAGTGGATGTATCAGGTCAGGTGGCATGGGTTTTTAACTGTATTATAAGTCAGAAGGAGTTATTAACATCTAAAACAGCCAATGAGATCCTGAACACTATATTGTTTTTTTAATCAGACATATTTTCTTACTTTATTGTACAAACATGATCATTTTAGAACACGATGTATAATATAATCTTCTATTATAGCACAGAATAGAATCAGTTTTTAAAAGCCGATGTTATGTAGAGTTTTGAGGCACATTAACAAATTCATAGGTTACATTTCGGAATAGTTCCACTTGTGTTTTGTCCAAACTGCCCAGTGATTGTTAACGCCCACACACATGCAACAGGTGTTGGTCCCAGAGGTGGAGATGTATGAGCTGGAGGAAAATAAAGATCTCTAACATGCTACAACGTACCAATACGAATGTTCACATCACAGCAGTACAAATGGAGTGGACAGCAACCTGCCCTTGTTTTATGTGTTGGTGGGAAAGTTGTGTGGTGCAGGATGAGACCTGCTGAACAAGATTTCCTCTTAGATCAAAAAGCAACTCTCGAGCTGCAACTAACATTTGTTTCATTATAGACACGTCTGGCGATTTTCCAGATAAGATCTGTCCAATCAGAAAATAGACAAAAATATGTCAATGCCAGTTTTGAATGGGAGCCTATGCAGGAGCGTAACAGGAGACGTAACACAGGGATTTTAACCTTTTGCATGCACAAATAACTATATAACACACTTCAGGAAAAGAAAACCCCCAAAAAGCATAAAATGGCCACTTTAAAAGTCCGAAGGTGATGTCTTTAAAATGTCAGTCCAAAACTATAGGTTACTTACGTAACCCCAGTTGTCAGAGTAACATGAAGTGAGATGTCTCACTATGGGATGTGCCTCAACGCGTATGCAAACAGAAGCATTAATCTCATTACGCCAATCCTGATTGGCTGGTGATCTTGACGTCTACGTCAGGGAATCCACCCACCCTATAAGTAGCTTGCGCTACGACGCAGCGTTATTCAAAATAAGCACCTCTTCTCGCTTTGCCTTAGCAAGAAGGGCCGTCTGGTGAGACATCTCACTTCATGTTACTCTGAGAACTGGGGTTACGCAAGTAACCTATAGTTCTCATTCATAACACTCCGTTCGATGTCTCACCATGGGATATTGAAACTCCCGTATTGCTAGACATNAGTGACTGGACCCTACACTCTTCCATAAGTGGGTCAAAAAGGACCCGTATTAGAATCTATTTATGCCATTTTTGTCATTTTGGTTAAGAAAAATAATTTATAATATTTAGTATTATATTTTGGTTCA
>NW_011342794.1:52353-58207 GCF_000735185.1 Notothenia coriiceps | reverse complement strand
AGCAAGAAGGGCCGTCTGGTGAGACATCTCACTTCATGTTACTCTGAGAACTGGGGTTACGCAAGTAACCTATAGTTCTCATTCATAACACTCCGTTCGATGTCTCACCATGGGATATTGAAACTCCCGTATTGCTAGACATGCTTATCTCGAAAATCACCAAAACAACCAGAACTTAAAGACCCTGTGAAGTGTGCACCTGTGCATGATCTGTTATGCTAATATGTATAGTAATGACAAAAATTGTCCATTGNGCTATTCTGAGACCCTCACAGTATTCCAGTTTTTTTTCAAAACCCATCTCTTCTCCTCTTGTCTACTCATAGCCCACCCCCCATCAATCCATGCCGGTTGATCAAGTTTGATAGTCCTATACCCCCCACCCTAACCTTCCCTTATATTGTAAAGCGATTTTCAGTCCTTGAAAAGCCCTATACAAATATAATGTATTATTATTATTATTATTATTGTACTGACAGGTATCAGATCTTGCTGTGTAAAATAATCTTCCTGAGAGGTGTCACTTGTGATGATCTCTGTGTGGTCCACAGTGAATGTATTCCTGACAGCAACAGGTGATAAGAATCAAAGGTTCCCATAGGATCCCATAGGAAATACATGCAGGTCATTTCTGACCCACTTATGGAAGCTTGGGCTAGAAATACAAAAACTACAATTTCTTAAGAATGGCATGATATCCAAAACATGTTTTTTGAGGAATAGCTGGAATATGAAATGATAAAAAAATGTAATTACAGAGATACTTCAAGAAAACCACCTCACCGGGTCAAAAAAGACCCACTTATGTATCTAAGGGTTATTAAAGGTGTTTCATTTTAGCATCAATAAACCATTAACGCTTACAAGACAAACAGATTATCACTTGGAAGATTGGCAGCCTCTGTTGGGCCGTTCACTGCAGTTAGTTTATTACATAATGGATTTGGCAGTGGTTAACCATGCAGGGGAGGATTGCCTTACGACAGATAGGCTTTCATAGCATTACTTAGCTGCAGACAAAGTCCAACAGGAAATTCGGTGTATTCGCGTAAGACAAAAAGAAACTCAACAGTCATTTGAAAAACACTAACAGTGTCAATTAAATGACTTGAGCTGCAACAGGCAGATGTATTTCTTCATAATGGTTTCTTCATTAAAAAAATGGCTTTCCACTGTTCTGCAATCTTTAATTATGGAAGCTAAAATGAGACAAGCAGATTTCATTGAATGTTGCTAGCTAGCTAATTGAGCTAATGTTTGCAAGTTGTTTGAAAACGTCACCTCAAGCTAACATGTTTGAGTTAGGTCTAATCGTGTGTTTGGTTAATGTAGGCTGACGAGCTGAGGGTGCTAACGTTCCTGAGTTCCCTAAATGTATGGCAGGTACGAGTTAAAAGGAGAGGTCAAAACCAAACTCTTTAAATGCAGGGTTTGCCTTTTACCCCACTTACTGTACAATGCTTCACCTTTGGGGAACAAATCTAAAGCTTGACTTCTTCAATTCTTTTATAGTTATGTCAAAGCTCTAATTGGACAATCACAGGAGAGATTATCAGGGGATCACATTTAATGAAAAGATAAATTAATGTTTCAAAGTTGTATGCAGCTAATCGAAACAATCAACTAATCAAAGCAAACACTTTGAATTCCTCAACGAGACAAAGAGCCTTCAGCTTAAATGAACATTTTACCAACAAAGAGAGCTTGTTTTCAAATTCACCAAACACTCTGGACAAGCGTGGGATGAATCATAATTTAGCGAGGTACCCGGAGATGGATATATTGTGGGTCAGGGGAGGCAGTCGTACATAAATCCAATCTGTTGCACAGACCTTTCTGCGTGGAATGAATTATACATCATTTGTGACTTTAAACTGTTGATCTTAGGGCAGAGACTAGCGGGGAAACGTAAGCCTTCAGAGAGGAGACGATGACATATAATGACGGGCGAAGAGGAAGTGGCTGATGGTCGGGATGTATTGAGGGGACAGATTACAATCAATACAAACATATGGCCGGACTGAATGACTCGGCAGTCGAATTCAATATGATGCTGAAATAACATCAGGAGCAGACGGGCAGCCGAAGGAAATGATGGCAGTAAAGGCCATGCATGTGAAATGTCAAAAGACATTCATCTTGACTTAGAGACTTTACTTTTTTGAATGCTCATGGCTGTTATAACCAAGGTAACAGGGTAAGAAAATGAGGGGCGCCACTCACTGTATTGCCCAGGAGAGCAAATAAAAACCTATATGACACTCAGGCATAATCAGGCAACTTTGAAGTATGCATGCACACACACGATACTCGCAGTCCTAACCCAACTGTCTCTGCCCCCTCGAATTCTTTCCACTTCCTTCTCATTGTCTACCTGCAAAAACAAGAAATCAATGTCTCTCGTCTTCCACTCGTAAACTATGCAGGATTGATGCGACTGCCACATTCAAATCAGTACTGTTGGTTCACTCTTGACATGTAACAGCCTCGCCGATGTTCCAGAAACGTGGACTTTGAACGTAAAGTTCACACCGCAGTACTTTTCCCACTTTAGTTCCGATATAGTTCCGAAATGTCGCGTTCACACCAAAAAGATTCGGAACTAAAATTAGTTCATGAGAACCTTTTTACCCCTTTTTTAGTCCCTGCTAGAGAGCAGGGACTTTCGTGGGAGAAAAAGGTTCCTATGTCTGATTGGCTGGGCGGATTGCAAACCACGCCCCGTAAAACTCCCAAAAAGTTTTGTGAAGCCGCCATTTTATTATCCTTTCATTAGCATTATTAGCATTAGCCCAGCGCACAAACGCAGAGAGAATAACTTATGGCAACACAAAAGAAAACATGGGAGCGGTGGAGATGAGGAGGTGTCGGCGTTCTGGCGATTTACTCGGAAGGCTTCTACTGAAGCCAGTCCCCAACTCCAGGGAATTCGGGTGGCAGTATACACCGTGAAGTTGTTTGCGGCCTGCCAGTAAACCCAAAGCAGAAGAAGAAGAAGAATAAGTGACGTCAGCGGCTTCATTTGCCTAACCTTCCCTCAGGGAACTTATTCCGGTGTGAACGCGATCTGTACTTAGTTCATGAGAACTAAAGAGTTCTGATGAACCTACGAAAGTGAGTGAAAGCGCCTATTGGACCAATTCAGCACTAAATGAATGTCGAAGCCCACGTTTCCACAACAGAGGAATGTTGTCATTGTGAGCTTGGAGGTGAAAAGTAACAGGGAGCTTGATCTGAATCTGCTCTGTCTTCCCTCTTCCATTTCAGGAAAGACTCTAAAGATCCATGGTCTCTGTATGGATCTCCTCACTCCATCTTTCGCCAAACACTCTCAGCCTCCCCTCTGCTTTTCTTTTCCCACAATCTTTCTTCCATCATCTCTGGTCCTCCGCTCCCGCTCTACCAGTCTCATTTTTTTTTTGTTCCCTTCTCCGCTCAGTCTCTATCTTTAAGACTTGGCATGTACGACTAGTCTCCGTCAGGCTGTATCAGAACATAAGGGGAGGGAAAAGGCACTTTCAGATCTGCTTCCATTTCCCAGGATTCCTCAGGGCGACTGATTCAATCGCTGCCTGCTGGTGAGGTTGACAGTGACATCTGAAGGTACGTCTCCCTCTGGATTCCTGTCTTTTGAATTCTTATTCCCCTACTTGCCGCAAACACTCACATGCAATTACCGCCTCTCTATAGTCAAAAGAAGTACCTTTCTGATGTGATTGGAGATGTTTATCATATTTGCAAAGATGTTAAGAGCACGCAGGAGCCCTTCACAACAATAGAGCTGAATTAAACTTGAATGCATCATCACAGGAAGCGTGCAGTTGAATATATATAACTGTGCAGCCACCTAAATTAATATACTCTCTGATTTTCCAATAAGGTAAGGCCCGTTGGGATTATGAAGCTCATTAAATTGCTTCGTGCACAAACACCGTGGCATGCTGCCGCCTCTGATGAGGAGATACCCAAATGGTGCATTTGCATATATGCCTGAGAGGAAACGGTAGCCAATGAAAGGGCAGAAAAGCAATTCAAATTTTCATTTTCAGTCAGCAGGTTCACCAAACCACCAACAGTGCGCTTTTGAAAAGAAAGGATTTAGATATCCAACAAACTACAGAGAACCGTTAGACTGCAGGATTAGTTTGATTCGTTTTCCTATAATGGCTAGTTGTTGTCTTTTCATATTTAGCATCAGAGATATTCCCATCAACAAGCACATATTGAGCGTATTTTGCAGCATGTCAAGCTATTCCTTGAATACTTCTTTGTTAAACTGGGTCACCATTGTCCAATTGCAAAGTGAAAGCTACACGTTTTTCAGAGCCAGCTTTAATACTTTGTTAAGATTTTGAGGAAGGAATAGTTTCACTCATGATACTGTGTTTTTCTCCCTTGGGTGTTTAAGGCTGTGAATCTTCCACTAACAGTGTAAGGTAAGTGGGCAAAACAAATAAAAACAGCATGACCTTTCCAGAAGGAAAATAATAACCTGTTGACGTCTTGGTTTGAATCCTCACAGAAAGGAGATTTGTTGTTGAATTGTAGACTCGGTCGTCATCTCACAGCACAGATTATATGTAGTCTAGCTATCTGAACATGTTTATCTGTGTTTTCTAAGGTGGTTGCATACATATAAAGTTAAAGGCTACAGACAGAACTTCTGCTTCCCTCTGGGGACGATGGCATCTAGAATTCTGCAACAAAAACAACACCAGAAGTCAAAAGGATTCTATAACAAACTACTGCCATAAGACAGAACAAATGCAAAAGAAAAAGGCAACAGTGGCCAGAAGCCGAGGGGCGCTGGGAGCAGGGCGATGGCTGCCATCAGACGGGTGGAAAACAAAACTCCTTTTTCTGTTTTCGTGAGTCGTTCCAGGCTGGTGATTTGAAGGCAGGCAGACGGGCACAAGATCTGTCGGAGCGAGCGGAGCCCAGCATCGTGACGCATTTCCCCGAGCCACATGTCCCCTATCCGTGGGCCAGTGCCCAGCAGGATGGGGGGCGGGGGGGCTGCAAGCCGAGTTTGTGTGTGTCCATATGCATGTATGAGGACGGGAGGGTGAGTGGCAAGAACGCTGGGTTAGTTCCTGGGGGCAGGGGGGTGAGCCAGCCAGGCCATACTGACGCCCGCAGGCCAAATGGAGAGGAAGATAGATAGATAGATAGTTAGATAGATAGATAGTTAGATAGATAGATAGTTAGATAGATAGATAGATAGATAGATAGTTAGATAGATAGATAGATAGATAGATAGATAGATAGATAGTTAGATACTGTAGATAGATAGATAGATAGTTAGATAGATAGTTAGATGGATAGATAGATAGATAGATAGATATATAGATGGATAGATGGATAGATAGATAGATAGATAGATAGATAGATAGATAGATAGATAGATAGATAGTAGATAGATAGATAGATAGATAGATAGATAGATAGATAGATAGTTAGATAGATAGATAGTTAGATAGATAGATAGATAGTTAGATAGATAGATAGATAGTTAGATAGATAGTTAGATAGATAGATACATAGTTAGATAGATAGATAGATAGATAGATAGATAGATAGATAGATAGATAGTTAGATTTAGAGATAGTTAGATTTAGAGATAGTTAGATAGATAAGACTTTATTTAACCCGAAGGAAATTGTTGTGTTGTGAGTTACAAAATACAATAAACACAGCAGCATAATAGTAAAAGTGCAGTAAAAAGAGCAATTAAATGTCTACAGTAAACATGANGGGAGTTTCTCATTGAAATATCTACACTGTGGCTAATGTACAGATGAATAAAGCCTTGAATTGAATGTGTTTCTATTAACTGACTGGTCTTCCCCAATGT
>NW_011342794.1:51805-52247 GCF_000735185.1 Notothenia coriiceps | reverse complement strand
TGGATGGATGGATAGATAGATAGATAGATAGATAGATAGATAGATAGATAGATAGATAGATAGATGGATAGATCGATAGATCGATAGATAGATGGATAGATAGATCGATCGATAGATAGATGGATAGATGGATGGATGGATAGATAGATAGATAGATAGATAGATAGATGGATAGATAGATAGATAGATAGATAGATAGATAGATAGATAGATGGATAGATAGATAGATAGATAGATAGATAGATAGATAGATCGATCGATAGATAGATGGATAGATGGATAGATGGATAGATGGATAGATAGATAGATAGATAGATAGATGGATAGATAGATAGATACTCTTCCCCTTGGCTCCAACTGATAAACAAGTTAAGAATAAATTAATGTTTTACTTCATAGTGTTTTTTTGCACAACCTAAGTCTGTACAAGCTCTCATGAGTC
>NW_011342794.1:47245-50708 GCF_000735185.1 Notothenia coriiceps | reverse complement strand
GGCGAAAGAAGTTGCGACACCTGAAGGATTTTCAATATCTCATTAATAGTGACCCTATCATGCTATATTTGAATATTTTAGATGTAAGCAACAATACCTAATATAAGGCCATATTCTGACTATTTTTTTATTTTTCAAAATACAAATGAGAATCATGCATTTTACATTCTCATGTTCACTCAAGTTTAACACTGGTCTTATGCATGGGCCTGATTCTGTGGAGAACAGCACCATCTGACAGGCCTGGCATAGTACTATACGCCGTCTCCCAAGCGCTTTCCAACGGCCAAAATGTCGTTGGCTGTCTCCTCCCTGATTGGTGGAGTTGGCACAATGCCGTAGCGCCACTTTCTGTGGGACGTCACAGAAAGTGTTCAGATCTGGATCAGTCCTTTATCAGATCCGTTGCAGCCCCTTTTTAACGAGATTATGGGTAGGAGGGAAAATAAGAGAGGGTTGTGTTTTCTGACACTTGGTGAGTTCCCTGGAACACCAGGGACACATGTTCATGTATAAAAGACGTACAAAAGTGCATTTTGCATGATAGGTCACCTTTAAGATGTTACTAGCCTCTTGCTGCTTCTCGATAAAGCGTGTGTGCACTTGTGGTAGTTTAAGCTTGTAGGTGAGTATTTTTGTTTTGTTATTTGCCCTTCAGCTTTTCCTCTCGTCTTGTTACGAGGCGCTTCAAAGGTGGAAATATTTCTCAGCTGCCTCTCTTGCAGTTTACTTTTTCACTTGAATCCAGGCAAAGACTCAAATCACAACAGGAGGAGCACATTTGAATATAGCTACATAGCTAACATAGGCAGGGGGATCAGGCAGACTCAAAACTTTTTTTTTATCATTTGTGCTATCAACTTTCACCAGCACATGATTATGTTGTCTCCTTGGTCTCTCCCTGCCTGCACTTTCATTATCAGTGGAGTCTAAACCTCTTGTTGTCTGTCCCTACTAGTGTCCTCCCCTCTCCTCAATTAGCTTTACTTACTGCTTCATTTGTGGAACGTGGCTTAATTGGTTGTTGGATTTGTCTCAAATGATCCGTGTGTATGGGATACGAGGAAACAGAACAGTAGCAACAAGAAGGAAACTTGTAACCTTGTGGGCTCGACCCTCCCTACACGCTTACAACTGCTCAGCATCTGCTTACCAGTCATGTTAACTTTAAGACTTAGGAGGCAGCGATGGAACGGATAGGGGCTGAGTGGGACCATGATTCATTTGTACTTGCGCACACTCAAATGATCACAGATCTGACCTTTCTGCATGCAGTCTGGAGCCTAAGAATCATGTTTCACTTGGAAAGAGCACAAGTGATAGTGAGAATAACGTGTTGGTTGGGGCACCTGTTCACAAAGTGGTGGCATATATGAATGTCCACAGGAAAACAGTTGAGGTCAGCAGTAACGAAGAACTGGAGTAGCAGATTGGACCACGCCAAAACATGTTTGAGAATGCAGAGAAATCCTCCATTATGACATCAAGAAAGGTAGCTGGTAGATTAAGCTAAGTTTATGTTGCCAGGTTGAAAGTCTGCAAAGCTTTGTAAATTAAATTAATGGGAGACAACTTTCAAGCTAGCCAGTGTTTTAATTATTATGTTTGGAATGCAAAGTGTCCTTGCCAGACATCAGACTTCAATTTAATAAGGTGAATGTCTTCTGATTGAAATTGAAAAGATTGCCCTATTTTATATCAGCTATAAACTCCAGTTCCCAAGGCCAAAGCACGTCCATCAAAAGCACTAAATAACCTCCAGGCTGCCTGCACTACTGGCCTGATTCCTGCTCCTGCCCTGTGTTGCTGATCAATGTTCGGTGAACCGCTGCGCCCTCTAACTCGGGTCAGACTCCTATAATTAGGCCGATTTCACCTCCACTCTTCATTTGACTTCCATTCAGGCATGGAGAAAAAGTATAATGGTGAAAAGCCTTTGTCAAGCAGAGCACCTACAGCGCAATCAGGACCAGTTCACACTGAGCGGTCATCCTTCATTTTGGGACTCATTTGGCAGTGTCACGGTAGTAAGACACAAAGAGGTGGAAGTGGTCACTGATACTTAAATGCAAGATTACTTTAGAGTGGTGCAGGGATGACGTATTTACCAGGAAGTAAGCTGCTGGTTCCCTCGACAAAAAAGCAGTGGGATTTCTCCATAGGATTTTGGAAAATAGCTCGAAATAAGATCTATGGAAAACGAACCTGTTTGATAGATGCACGTTCTGTTCAGCCGGATAATCTCCACATGTCTACCCTACTTTTATACATTTCGAATCATAAATCTAATCGACAGAAGCAAAATGCTAACGTTATGCTATAAGCGAACTACAGCAGGGTCGCACAACTTCAACGTCACGCCAACTTAAGATCCGTATTCAAAAATACAGATTCAAAATGGTACAAGTTGAATCGTTTGTTTGAACAGTTGGCAGGAGGCAGGTACTTGCTTTCAAGCAGAACAGGGTAAACAAACTTAGGAGTGTTTACGTGTTCAGCGTAATGACGTACAACGTCCTCGATGACTTCTGTAGTCCTATTCAACCACTTGTTAACAACCATCGTTTTTCAGACACGTAAACTCTGCTTACCACTGCTGATGTATTTTAATGTCGTAGAACAAAACGTGATCCGTCTCTTAAATTTATGTCAACCAAAGACCTTATTTCCAGATATTTTCCAAAATCCTATGGAGAAATCCCATTGGCTCTGAGACGAGTGAACCAGAAGTGGTAAAATGCTAACTCACTTCCGGGTTTTAGGACTCGTCACTGCACCACTCTATTGCCAGCTGGAATAGGGAAGGTTGACTAGTCTGACGGATGGCCTGCAGACTACCTGTGTCCTTTAGTTTCTGCTGTGGCATTTTTGGTCTGACTGACTCCTGTGAGGAAAAATGTCAGACATGACTGCCTCCTGAACCACTCATCTGTGGTCCTGACCCTATCAACCGCGACCCAGCCAGCGCTGCCAATTCCCCACTTTCTATCAGGTTCATTTAGACTTTTACCGCCACGGGATGGGATTTTTTTTGTGTGTGTTTTGTTTACCAACTCCTCCCTGCCTTCTTACCAATTGTTCCAGTGGCTGCTTTTGCAGAGCTGAACGGGCTTGTAGGGATGGAGCAGTACGACATGGCAAGGAGGGTTCATATTTCCACATTTCTGCCTTGGTGGATTAAGTCAATTGGTTCTGATAATACACATCCTGAGCAAACATTGACCTGCTTCTCAACTCTGTTGCAAACAAAACCACCAGCTGTCAAGAAAAGTATTGGGTTGAAGGGAAAAAACAATAATATTTGCAAAGGATTCTCATCGGAAGAAAACAGGTTTATAGGATTGTAAACTCGATTTATATACGATTTCTTTTGTTTGCCTTGTTTGTTTGAGTTTTGACTCCTTCAGAGACATTAATCATAAAGTTTGATTCACACACACACACACACACACACACACACACA
>NW_011342794.1:27044-47220 GCF_000735185.1 Notothenia coriiceps | reverse complement strand
GACATGAATATCGCCTTCATCAGTGACCGGTCCATACGATGGCAACCATCGTGGTCGAGGGAAACAAATGAATGAGCAAGCATTCTGCGTTAAATGTGTTGTTTGAAATAATGACTGTCGGCAGTGTAAACATCTTTGTTACATCTTTTGTAGAATTGATGTGTGTGATCTGCAGATTGGGGCCATTGAGAGTTTGTTTCTGTAGCTTTACAAAAACTTTACAGATTTTACATATTTGGCACTGGTTTTAAATATGCAAAGGCCTCTAACTTTGTTGTGATGGCAGCATTTATTTGCTGTGTCCCCATTTCCCATGGTAATATGGCTAATGTGTTTATTTATTATTTGTGGGGCAATTTAAATTTGTGTTATCCATCTTTTTTTTTCAAGATTTAAATGAAGCTCAGCGCAAGTTCTTTCAGGAAGACTGGGTGTGTATACATTCACTCCGCAGCTGCATAGAATCAGCTCATCACAGGCGTCCTCTTTAACCTATTACATTTCGCCTCATTCTCCAGCAGCCAATCAATGCGCTGCAGCCAAACTATAAAATGGTTCTCCTCTCTCCTGCAGTCAGCTGTGATTTCAGGTGTTCATGCACCTTATCATATGGCATGTGTCAATAAATGTTTAAACAAAATGAATTCTCTCCTGATTGAAACATCATGTGTTGAAATAAACAACTGCAGTTCAAAATAAAAAGTGAATCGCCTAATATTTTTGTTGTGGAATTAATTTCTTTCTTTAAAGGCAAAAACATGAAAAAGCTAAGACAGAAACTATTGAATATAATATATATGGAGCAACTTAATTTATAAATGGTTGTCAACTTAATAAACGTGTGTTCACAATGATGGTAATTAAGTACATGCAACTTAAAATTCCTTTTAAATCATACGGTAAAACAAGTTGGAACCACTTAATTTAATCAACTTCAAAAGTAAGTAGGCCTAATCAACTTCAAAACTTGTGTTTATACTACCAATTATTAAGTAAGTAGTCATTAAAAACACCTCTGATTGTAGAGGAAAAGCTTTCTCCCCTAACTCAAATAACTTTGTTGCTTTAAGACAATTTCATTAGAAGTTGTCTTAACTCAATAAACATCGATGCAAACTGTTGCGTTGATTTTCTTTGTTGAGCCAAGGCATTTGTTTTTAGAGTGCAGGTTTAACTTGAACTAGTATCGTGTTTAGCAGCAACAAGTGTCAGACGTCATTTGTAGCTTCACGTCATTGGCCTTCATTAAAAAGTGACTTGAAGCCTGTTGCTCGGTTATTCTCAGAGAGATTTTAGCATTACAGGAAAGCTTGCTTGTTTGGGGCATGTTTGTCTTGAGTGACAGGTGTTTTATGTCTGTTTGCTTGTTGGTTGCTCTTTTCAGCTGAAGTCTCCACGTGTTTTGCAAATATGACATTTCTAGGTGTCAAGATGGCAGCAAAGTGTGAAAGGAAAGGAAGCGCTAGGATACGATTAGCTTATTTTAGAAAACAGTTAGCCTGCCACTTGTGGAGCTCGCTAACATGTTCTCTCTTGTTTCTTTAATCCACACAAAACACATCAACTGACGAGATGTGGATTTATAGGGGTGTGTTATGTGTGTGTTATGCTCACCCCCACCGACACCCCGTCCGTCCGTCCATCCGCGAAACAGAGGGGCTGAACACAGAACTCTGCGTGGGCAGCCATGAGTACCAAACATTGTCTCCTAGTACTCATTTGAGTAACTCACTAAGAAAGTTATGTGCACCCCTGGTTATGTGCAAGAAATACCCTAGCATATATGCCCTTTGCAACCACAACTTTTTAAACATTAGAAGCCCCTGCTTTCCGTCATTTTACTAAACTAAGCAAACCCGTTTGCTTGCTGTAGCTCCATATTCAACATTCACATATGAAAGCGGTATCATTTCCTCAGGTAGCTCACCCCAAGAGAGTGAATAACGTATTTCCCTAAATGTCAAACTATGCCTGTATGTTTGTAAATGCCAGGTGAACTGTTGGAGATAAGCCGTTTGTTTGTAAATGGCAGTTTTCACAAACACTTTCCTCAATGGCATGGATGAAAAGGAACCCGCAGTAGATATTGCGGAAGCTTTTCTGAGTCTGAGAGACAAACTCTGGGACGGAGGTTCGACTTCACCTGCTTTCTTTCCCGTTTGAACACGAGGACCGACGCTGAGCTTCAAACGGAGCTGTTGCCAGAGTGACGCCTCCCAGATAACTACCTCCCGCTCTGTGATTTTACTTCCTTCTCTTGTTTTACAGCCCGTGCAGCAGCAGCAGAAGCAGCAGCAGCAGCAGCAGCCTGTGGGTTCACTAGCTGCAGCTTCTCTTTTCCGCTCTGACACTCTGCAATCAGATGTGACACACTGAAGGCTTGGATGACAGCTGGGACGACAAGGTCACACAGTCACCTACTTTTAACGAAGGATATGCACAGCTCCTTTTGACAGTCGCTCACACACACCTTCACACACAGTCACAAAGCGGAGCAGGAGTATTTTTTGCAGACACCGCCTTTCCTCGTGCCTCTGCAATCTCAGAAGCAATTACCTATTACATTTTCATCCTTCCCATCTCACAATGTTTAAGGACAGATTATAACTGCTGGTGGGTAATTAAGCCTGCAAATTGTGAATTGAGTTGTGAATATGGGGCATGGTGTGTGTGTGTGTGTGTGTGTGTGTGTGTGTGTGTGTGTGTGTGTGTGTGTGTGTGTGTGTGTGTGTGTGTGTGTGTGTGTTTCTTAATAAAACTAATAGCGCTGCCCACCTAGAGCTCTGAATTTGATACCCGAAATGACAAATCTCAGAGCTAAGAAGTGTAACACCGGTGTGGAGGAATTGTTCGTGGTGGGTTATAATTCGCGAGGATAAATACTGTTTTCCAATTAAATTTCACCACTTTATTAGATTACACAGTGAGCGTAGGGAAAAAAGAGATTAGCTGTTGCTGCTTGTCATTACAATGAAAAGATTTTTGGTGCCAAAAACGTTAGCGAAGGTCGTCCTGAATGCTGCTGTAATGGCTCAAGATGTTGTCACACTTTTTCATGGCTTTAGCGCGACTAGAACATATGACAGATACTCGTCCTTCAGAGCTTCAGAAATGGCTGCTATCAGTCTTGGTGTTGCCACTAAAGCATCTTTCCAGAGGGATAAAACACCCTCTAACATCTGGCTTTTGTCTTATAGATGCAAAGGTCTGCAATTTTCCCGCCACAAATGAATGCATTGTTCGAGGATATTTATCGGCTACTGTAAAGATCGGCAGATAACGAAACACGATACACGGATGGTTCGTGTGATGCCACGTGACGCCCATTAAGGTGAGTAGATGATAAATACAATCAGCTGGAATCTGGAAAATTATTATAATAATGAACTCAGTTACATAGTAAACATTAATATGCTCTCCTCAAGGACTCCACCAGACTCCATTGACAGAAATAATTATTTGTATCTTTCTTTGTTTGACTCAATTTGAACTCGACGTCGAAAGAACGTCCTTGTTTCAACAACCACCATCTCTGGTTTGGTTGAACAAAATGCAATAATTAATGAGTTGGATGCAGAAATGAATTGTAATACACTCTCCTCAAAGCCACCAGACTCTATTGACAAAACCAGACATTTTACTTGCCGATTATTGCAAAAACACTTCATTTAAACTCTGGAGAAACAAAGAAACTAATCAACACCGTGAGATATGAAAATGAAATGTTATGCACTCTTTGCAAAGCCACCAGACTCCACTGACAGAACCAGTCATTTGAAGTTCTACGACAGAAACAGAAAACCATCCAAATTGTCCCTTTTTAGTATTTACACTGATCCAACAACCAGCTACTTTGGTATTAACATTGTGACTTGCCTCCAAGCTGCTTTGTCCTGTCTGCTAACCCTTAATTCTGGCGAGACACACAAAGAAAGTCAAACTTGATTCTTGGAATTTGGAAAGGAGTCTATCGCTTATTTTTTCTGTATTTTTCCCGCGCTTAAAAATCCTTTTATGTGCGTGCTTGTACCGTTTGGAAAAAGGGTATAAAATCTCTTGACTCCTCACATTTCATTGTTCCTTCTCCTTCCACCGTTCCCCCCTCTCCCTCCATCCCTCCCTTCTTTCTCTCTCCAGCTCTTTGAAGCCAGAGGCGAAGGGACGCGGGATTTTCTGCCTTTTTAAGGATTCAAACGAAATCTCTGGGTTTGGAGATGACATGAAAGTCTGCCAGACAACGGGCCCACCTGGGGATCTCTGCTTCACAAAGCCTCTTTTCTTTATCTGCAGTCGGTTGCAGGGGCCCCTCGTGGATATGCACAGGGTCCCACAACATAACAAACACATGCCTCAGGCTCCTGTATCACTAATTGATACTTTCTCACTGGTACATGGGTTAATGATTACAAATGAGCCTGACTCAGCACAGTAAAGGGAATAGGGGTTTTGTTTGCTTTCTGTTCGTCTTTATGCGAATGCTTGCAGGGGGAAACCTATACATGATTAAGCAGCTGTGCTCATCAGTGATACCTTTTTAAAATAGTATTCTGTGACAGACAGACGCCCATGGCCCTAAGGAGTTTCCTCCACTAATATAAGTAGCCATGACCTGCAACACTTGAGTCAGTGATGTGTGAAATCTGACCATAAGCTATAATCAATATGTAGTTAATAGTAAAAATAGATTTTCTAGCAAAGTCCTGAGCTATGTAGAGATACCGTAACACATACATACAATCTCTAAATTGATAATAACGAGAACACAGGCATTCAAATTGATCAGAAAATTTGATCAAAATCAACCTATTGTTGTGCCTGCAGGGTGGGACCATATGGAGAAATAATTTTCAAAAACTTTGATCAAATACCTCGATATCGATATTGCAACAAAGTCGTATTGTTGACTAGGATTAACAAAATATCATCTGCATAACATGTTTGATTATCATCAGTGATGGGGATAAAATGGTGTTAAGGCAATTATGAATCAGTTAAAAAGAAAACTACGTCCAAAAAACGAAATGACTTTGATGTGATGCAGCTTTTGAAACCAGGAAAACACACGTGCAATATCACAGAATCAATACATTGCTCCGCTCTAATGCATCTTAACATAGTCAGTGTGTAGTTGGAAGTATTTATAACTTCCCTTGAAACTATAATGTTCATTTTGCTGCTGCTTTTGCTTGAGATACAACTTTTTAGTTCTTCGCACAGAAGTATACAAACATAAGATTTACCATGGGTTAATTACAGCAGTTGGCCAACTTTATAAACCCCCCCCGTGTCAACAAGTGCTCCGGTCCCAGCTGTGTGCGTCACTTTTTAGTGTCCCCGTTTCCGTTGTGCTTTGATCTTCTTGTAGCGTTTTGTTTACGCAGCGCTTTCAGTAAATGATGCGCTTGTTTCCTGAAGTTGGCGAAGAAGATGTTTCTTCATTCGCATGTGTTTTGAAAAACTGCAGAGCGTTTCTCCTTATCGAAATGTTTTGGTCTGCTGAAGATTGAAGATTGAACTTATTGTCATTACGTAGTACAGGTACTGTGTAACGAAACGGTTTCTCTGCATTTGACCCATCCTAGTGTTAGGAGCAGTGGGCTGCCATTATGTACGGCGCCCGGGGAGCAGTGTAGGGAACGCTGCCTTGCTCAGGGACACCTCGGTAGCACTTGGTCTTTCTGGGACTTGAACTGGTGTCCTTCCAGTTGCCAAGCCAAGTCCCTATGGACTTCGCCACCACCACCCCCAGAAAGTCGTAGTTTCTGGAAAAGTTAAAAGATGGCAAACCCCCCATGGCGCGTTTGCACCTGTCGGCCACCGTAGTTATTTCATATGGACTATTCATCTATTCAAATACCAGAAACCATAGCGTATTCTACATGCAGTATATCGTTATCAAGATATGGAAGTTACTTGTTTCAGTGTAAAGAAATGTGGCCACATCGATCAGCCAAAGCACTCAACTTTACAATCTCCTCTCTCTTTACACTATCATTGGCTTCTTGATGAAAATTCCTCTCGCCCTTTACAGTCTATATATCTTCGCTTAATCACTCGAATCAAGAATCACATGTCCACATCCAGCCAATCCATATCTAATTCCCCTCCCCGTGATGAATCGTGTCTGTTGGACCGGCAAAAGGGCTCTCAAACCGGTCAGGTGGCTCTCGATGAGGATACCCCATATCGCAGAGGTTAATAACTTTTCACATGATTACCCACAACCCCCAGGATTAAAAGGTCCGGTGGAGCAGGTTCCACATAGCAAATAATAATCGCTATTTCACCGCAGTGTCCTCGGGTGAAAGGCCACCACGCTATCTCATCTCTCCCACAGCGAGGAAGGAAACTCGAGGACCCTAACACCTACGGAGAGTGTTATTCATCTCTTTTCATGCCTGAACTTTTTTTCATATTGAGCCCCACTCCTCTCCTCTCTGAAACCAAATCATTTTAATGAATGCAACCTTTCTGTCCCCTTTTCTACGAGCCGTGCTCTCATCCTGATGTTGATGGTGTCAGTGGGCGCAGTGCTTCATGCT
Organism: Notothenia coriiceps; assembly: GCF_000735185.1. NCBI lineage: Eukaryota > Metazoa > Chordata > Actinopteri > Perciformes > Nototheniidae > Notothenia > Notothenia coriiceps. The sequence continues at coordinate 40,678 of NW_011342794.1, read as the reverse complement.
GAGTAGGGTTACGTCACCTTGTCATAGCCAGGGGATGCTGTTGTTGGATTACATTTTTATCTCATTCTTGCACACAGAAGTAGTTATCCAGCACCCTGAACACTTACTTACATGAACACTTCCTGTCTGTCAGTCTGTTATAGCACTCAATAGTGCCCCACAACTCCCAGGAAAACCGTTTGATCCCAACCACCAGACTCAGGGACAGTTTCATCCCACAGGCCATAAGACTGTTAAACACCTGACGTTTTGAAAGATCATCCATAACATCTGTTTGCAACTTATATATATCAATATTCCAACTACTTACTATTCTGCACTATTTCTATTTTATTCTATTTACTTCCACTTTTATCTGTGTTATTGTGTTGCACTGTTAGAGGAGCCTGTGACCTGATATTTTCATTGTCATAACTACACTGTAGCTATGTACGAATGACAATGAAAGCCTTGAACCATAGATAGATTACATTACATGTCACTTGTTAGACGCTTTTACCCAAAGCAACTTACATATATTCAATACTGTGGACAATCCCCACAGGAGCAATTTGGGGTGAAGTGTCTCAGGGACACAACGACATGCTGACTGCAGTGGGGTTTGAACCTGTGCCCCCCTGATCCGAACACCAACGCACTACCCACTGCACCACACGCCTCCCATTGATGGCATAAGAGTGAGAACTTTTGAATGTTGTTTTCACGACCCAAAAAGTGTTCTCTGTTCTCAACCCAAGTATCCTATCATGCACCGTAACCTCACACCAGGGTTTGTCTGATATCTTCGAGAAGCATTTCAGTTATTTGTCATGCGTGTCCCTACAAAAGGTCCAGCAAAACAAGCATTCAGTGCGACCCCCCTCAAGCACCTACAAGGCAGAACTTCTTTAGCTATCAAAACTGACCCAATACCAACACAATTCCTTATGTGTTGTCCCAAAATGTGCCAAATAATGTCATCCAATTGCCATCTTTGAACTTTTCCAGAAACTACGATTTTCAAACACCATTAGAAAACTGGTTCAAATTGATTTATGTTTGCCTTGCTATGCGCCAAAGGGGTGAATCGCAGACAATACGGTAAGATGTGGTATTTTTAACATGCGATTTCAACAGATTTCGGCTGCAGTTAGATATATCGTTCAGGGTGCTGTTCGCGTATCGCTTGATAGAAACACAGTCCTCTAATAAGCCCAGTGTGAGTGCAGTCCCTACGTCTCTAACCAATTCATCTAAGATCTGCTTTTTGCCTTGGCACAAGAAAATATGATGCAACTTTAAGGGGATCCGAACGCTGTGTGTGACTGTGTGTGTGTACTGTATGCTCGGGTCTGCACATATTGGAATGAGTGTGTGTTTTTGTGTGGATTCATCTGTTTGATCTTCAGTGTTAGAAGACAAAGAAGCTTGGTACAGTAGCAGCCCACGGGACGCAGCAGAAAATAGATGGCATTCATACGCTCTGTTCCACCAACACCACCACCACCACCACCCTTCAACTCCCAGCACCCCCCTCACAATCCCCCTACACAAACATCACCACCACTTACTTCCTCACTGACACACACACACACACACACACACACACACACACACACACACACACACACACACACACACACACACACACACACACACACACACATACACACTCCCACTCCCCCTTTTCTCTCTGTCTCATTATATCATGTGGGCATGATCCAAAATAAAACAGTGAATAACGGCTGTTTTTGAAAAGCAGGCACATATTCGTGTGTGTGTGTGTGTGTGTGTGTGTGTGTGTGTGTGTGTGTGTGTGTGTGTGTGTGTGTGTGTGTGTGTGTGTGTGTGTGTGTGTGAGGATGTTCTCAGGCAGATATGAACGTGGTTTCTTAAAAGAGCCCAGCTGGGACGAGTGAGCCGCTCTCGCATCCTTACATCACTTCAGATGACTTCATCAGGGCCAACCTGAACACATTCAAGCAGCTTTTTTCTGCTGACACACACACACACACACACACACACACACACACACACACACACACACACACACACACACACACACACACCTCTGTATGCTGTAATGAGCTGTCCAAAACATTAAAAACACTCACGGAGGTTAGTGGCCCTGGAAACAAAGTGCTGTGAATGCATCCCGAGGGCCTCCTCCCCGCGATACGGCTCACCTGGACACCCGCCCTGCAGCACACTGGCCACGGCCCTGCAGAGAGAAGGGGGGGGGGGGGGGGGGACATGAGAAGCTGTAAATAACCTCCTTAATTGAAACTGCTGCACAGAATCGTTTTCATTACGTCATTGAGCGCCAGGCTTGGGGAGTAACGAATTACATGTAATGGGATTAAGCAGGATATACATCACATTGTCCTGTTGTCTTACATAATATACATTGAAGACATCTTATTTTTATTTATTTTCTCTTTCATTTTTTGCATTTCATTTGATATTGAGGTAACGGAAAGTTGCATTACTTTTATATTTTGATACTAAGTTACTGATTACATTCTTAAAGTAGCCCTCCCATCCCTGTTTAGCAAACACTGAACACTGAACACTTCAATATTGCAGACATGTCGCTTTTTCAGAGGTTTCTTCAATTTGTCCATGTTAATTGTAGGGTTTCTTTGGTAGTAGGGTTAATGACAGATGCTGTACACACTGTAAAGCCCCCTGAGATGTGTATAACGTGTGATATGGGTTATATAAATAATGTTTGATTGATAAAATGTGACTACCTGAGCAATTTTGGGTTGAGTATCCTTCTTAAGGACACTTCAACGTGTTGCCTGAGGAGATTGGTTGACTCCCTGAGGACAGATGCTGTACTCACTGTAAAGCCACCTGAGACTTGTCATTTGTGGTATCAGGCTTTGAATAACATTTGATTGATAAACAGGAGCGATGTTGGTGGTTAAGTATCTTGCTTAAGGATACTTCATCTGGAGGGGAAGGGTATCGAACCACCGAGCCTTTGATTATAGACTCCCATTCACCCCTCAGAGTCACAACCAACCCATTGCATTGAATCTGTAAGGTGCAGCCAATTGGAAATGCATGGGATTACCTGATGAAAGTGTGCTGTTTCTGCTGCTCCTGCCTATTCCACTATGAAGGTGTGTGAACGCATTGTATCTCCTTCATTATACACAATGGAGTGCAAATGCTGCCTTATTCTAGTGAAATGCACCCGCCCCCGCCTGAAGGGGAGAGTAGCTGCACGTAATGTTGTGCCATACACCACAAAGGATGGATGGAGTGGACAGAGCATGCAGCACTTTGTCTCCCATAGAGAAGAGTTGCTCTGGTTGCCAAGAAACCAGAGCCTGTGTGAAACATAATATGCCTAATGCATTACAAGCAGGACCATTGATTCCATATATATAAATATACTTGTGTTGTGCACAGATGAAGAAAAGAGCGCTTCACAACAGTGCGTGCGTAGGCTACTACTGCGAGTCCTTTTGTAAGCAAGCGCACTGAGGAGACGGTGAGAGAAAAAGGGAAGGAATGATAGAGGGGGGAGACTCACCTGGACATGTTCTCTCTCTGAGGCCTGTGCGCCTTTTCCAGCCCCAGTTTGGTGAAAATCCCCACAAGAGCCATGATGGCCACTACTCCACATATGATGTAAACGATTAAGTTCGTCTTGTCTTTGGTGGTGTCGATCAACTTGTTGATCTTTTTGTAGGGAGTCTGTCCGGTCTTCATCCACATCGGAGTGTCGTAATTCTTACAGGTGCTCTGGTCCAGCCGCGAGTGTTTGTAGGAGCAGCAGAAGCGGAAGCCACAGGTGCCGCAGCAGAACAAGTAGTTGCCCGTTTTGCAGATAAACGGCGGGTCCCACTGGCCCATCACGTCGTAGTAACCCCGGCACCTGTCCTCCGTGTGCGGGGTCTCCTCGGACACGCTCTCCTCCTCCCTTGAGCCGTTGGAGGTGGTGATCATGACGAATCCTCCGAGCAGTCCCGGCTCCCCGTCAGCCTTGCACACCAGAGCCATAAGTTTGAGCAACAAGAAGCCGAGGAGAAAGTATTTCCCTCTCATGGTGCCCTCTCCTCCGTTCAACTTCATACGAAAAGACTTGGAGAGAGGAAAAGGGGCGCACGGTCATGATACGCTAGAAAAAAGTCCAGAAACACACATCCAAATAGCGACGCACCGTCATCCGCGCCGATCAACATCTTTATGCATCCAAAAGAAACGCGCAAAATGAAAAACAACCTCCGCGGAAATGTATTTATCTCTCCATCTGTCTCAGAAACGCACTTGCAGGCTCAGATTTTTCAGGAGTGCATCACTTTACATATCCATAGGTGCGCTCTTACGCACAGGAGTAGGCAGAGACACAAGCTGCACCGACGCTGAGAGCGCAGTGAGAGAAGAGAAGAGGCGAGGGTGGGAGAGCCTGGTGCGCAAAAGGAGAGGAGGAGGACGCATGGGGAGGGAGTGAGACTGCGAGGGATGAGGAAGAGAGAGAGCATTTTCTTTTTTGTGAAATATTACAATAAAATCCCCGGAATACACGCATCACTGTCCGGTTTTGTCGTCGAGGAAAAGGCGTGGGAGCGCCCCCCCCCACCCCACTTTATTCATTCTCTGTCGTAGGTTGCCATTGTTTTTGAAATCCTTAAATAACAATAATGTGCCACAATAGGCAGTGTCTGGCAGAGCTTCTTAAGCAGGGGATACATTTGGAAAAATAGCCCCTGAACAAAGAAGTGGCCCAGCAGGAAGCAATGCCCACAGGATCCCTGGGGACCTTCTAAGAAACAGAAAGGGTTCTTAAGAAGTGGTGCTCATGAGAATCAGCTCCTTGGTTCAAATGTATCGCAACCAAAACACACAGAAGACTTAAATCCTCATGGACATAAAGCTTAAACAGAGAAAGCCTCAATCTTAAATTCTGTCTGATTGGAAAATGTCCCATACTGAATAAAAATAAATGGTATCAGAGTCATTGCAATAGTTTATTTTATTTCACATTTTTCAAGTGCAGTTGCTTTCTTTGTTGTCCAACAGGTGCATTGTGATAAAAGAGATCCTGAAAGGAGGTGCTTTAGCTGAGATGGATATAATAATTGTTGGCAAACATTTACATTTTTGCAAAAACAAACGTGTAGGTAAGTGGCCGGTTTTTAATTTAAAGGTCCCATGTCATTCTTCTCCAGTTATTACCCGTCCCCTTGTGTGTTATGAAGGCATGTAAACGGTCTGCAGAGTCACAAACCCTCAAAGTACATCCTGTAACGAGTAAAACTCTAACACAGAAAATACCTGTCTATGCTGCCCCAGAACGCCTCGTTGGACATTTCTCTTTTTCTTCCTGGGTACAGTGACGTGCCCATGCCCAAATGGACCAATCCGTGCAAATGGACCAATCCTGGACTTCCTCACACACTCAACCTTCTCTCAGCTGAAGCTCTGCCGATTTCTCCTCCCTGAGACGGCGGGAGGTGGCGAGGCTGTGAGTCTGTTTGTGAGCACACACACAGATACAGCCAGGCTGCCGGTGTGTGTGTGTTCGGGCTGGTTTCGGGCTGGGTTTCGCTGTGTCTCGCTGTCTCGCAGACAGCCACTGGGCTCACAGGGAGCTACTCTACTTTACAGAGATGCTGTGTGAGAAACCAATGTGATTTTGGAAAATTGCACAATATAAATCTATTCAAGTAGACCTCAACAATGGAATTATGATCAGAAGAAATGGCCATGACACGGGACCCTTAATGGTTAAAAAGCAAACCTCTAAAGCACGTCTAATGGTTTTTGAGCCTACTGGAGTCATTAAAGTTGGACTTTTCTTTCATTTGAACATTTTATTTAACATTAAAGCTACCAGATGAGAAGTTTCTTCAGATGAAAAGAGAGTGGGGGGGAAAGGCTGAATTGTATTAAATACCTCTGTTGCTGAAAGCCCCCTGTCTCTGCCATGGTACCACCATTTTGTCAACTTTTTCAGGCTTGGGGGGATTTTTTAACAAGAGGTGCACATTTTTGGACTAATGCCATCTAAATTGCTCCAACACCTGAAGAGAATTAGATAAAAGCAGTATTCATACTTTAAAAAAACGTTATATTAGCGTTGTAGTCTGTACCTGTTTGTTTTTCTCTGTGTTGTAATGTAGGGAAGTACATTTACGTAGTGTAATTAAGTTCTATTTTGGGGTAGTATTTTTATTAAATGCTACTTTATACTTCTAATTCACATTTGGAAAGCGAATGTTGTACTTTTTACTCCATTACATTTATTTGACAAAAACAGTTACTTATTAGTTTACAGATTCAGATTATTAGCTCAAACCAAATCTAAATAAACTAATAAATACATTTTAATGTATAATTACAGGTTTATATATCCAGCAGCAGTATATAAAGTTATTAAAAGTAGCTCCACCTTTAACAGCTGTCACACTTTAATGCATCAGTAAAATAATCCAGTTATTTCATATGTATAGTTCTTAAATGGGGTGATTATGACTTTAAGTACATTTTGATGAGAATGCTTTTGCACTTTTACATAAGTAAGATTTTAAATGCAGGACTTTAACTTGTAACAGAGTATTTTTACACTGTAATATTTTCTAATTTGACCAAAGTACCAGATTTGAGTACAGTGTGCAGCCACGAGGGGGAAAGCCACACACACTCAGGATGGAACAGGCATTGTAGTCGATCCCCGATAGATTCATGATCACAACAGAGCGGCACAGACAGCTGGAAAACACCCGACAAATCTCCTCGGAAGTTCCCTGATAAGTCACAAATACGTTTCTTGGGACTTTTCTTCAACATGGCGGACAGTGAGGATATCTTTCTGAGAGCTAAACATCGGACTTTCAGCGGACTAACTGAAGGTAGCTTCTTTAGCAACCGGGTAGCTAACTCACAAGCTAATGAGCTACTAATGCTCTCTCTGAGTGTTAGACAAGTTGTTGTCTGTATGTAAATGATCGTACAGAGCACACATAAATCACTCTACAACTTGTGTGTAGCATAGTGTATTTGTAATGAACAATGCTGTGTTTCAGAAGCGTTAATGAATTAATGCAGAACAGCTGTGCTCCATTGTTGTTGTTGTTGTTGTTGTTGTTAGGTATTGTGGCTAAAGTCGGTTGTAATTTCCTGTCAGTGAGTTTAAAGAGCCTTTTGTCTACTAACGTAACTTTGAACCATGTTGGTCTCTGATGAGGAATCATGTTGCGACTTTTTTGCATTTTTGAAAAGGAGCTCTCGTATGACTTTACATTATTGTCACTGCCCCCTCGTATTAGTACACGTCTCAGGTAGTACTAGTTCTCATATATATATCTTGTATTTTTCTACCTTATAGTTCTTCTTCTACAGTTACCTCTCAGAGGGAAATGTATAGGCTACTTTTTACTTCACTTCATTTATTTTTGAACTAAACTCGCTTTACATATTCCGATGAATAATGCAAACATAAAATCAACTTAACATTGTGTATTATTTTAGATTAAAGCATCCAGCAAACATTGGTGGGAAGTAACTAAGTACATTTCCAACTTGCAGGCACTTTTATTTACTGAGTTTCTATTTTCAACATTTTGAAAGTAAATATAAAAGTCCTCGGCTTGTTTTTAATGCAACTAATACATGATGATTTATTATTCGAGATTAAGCTACCAAGATGTTAAAGAGTTCCTTCTTTACCATAAGCAGCAAAAAGTGACTAACACATGAATGCTGTAAGAATTAATCCAGTAAGAAATTAGCCATTCTGCATTTTGAGTGTTACCTTTAATACTGTGATATTCTTTCAAATACTTTTTTTAAATGAATGTTTCTCACAATAATGCATCAATAATTAAAATACACTAATATAATATATTAATGATTCTGAAATTGCATATTTTAAAAATACTTGTAAAATGCAGGACTACTTCTATTCTGTGGAATTAGTATTATTACAGAAAAGTGAAATATTTGACGACTTCTTCCTTCAAATGTAGGTGAAATGAGTCAGAATGTGACAATAGAGTGTTTCAGTGCTGCAGTCAGGTCATTTAAGGATTAATCCCCGTCACATGCTCAGTTAGTATTCATCCTGAACATTTTCCATCTGTCTGGTTCTTTTGTACTTTTGCAGAAAACCAGCTGGTGTGTAAGGGAACCCGAAGGAAGAAATTGAAATGTTAGTATTTTATTATTTTCTGCAAAAGAAGCAAGCCCCCGTGTGCTTTCATCTCATTTTGTTTGGAGCGCACAATCGGCCACCTGAGAAATCTGTGCGATTTCTGTTTGAAGTTGAGAGAGAGAGAGAGAGAGAGAGAGAGAGAGAGAGAGAGAGAGAGAGAGAGATTTTTTTTTCAAACGACTTTTATTCACAAAGCAAATAACCAAACAGACACATTGACACACACTGTTAGTTCAGAAAATGACTGAAAATTAGATCATCATCCTCCACAGAACACAAAGCATTTTGAAGGCACCACATGGCCTCGAATTCTCCCACATTTTTGGTTAAGCAAAAGTAACTGTAGTCCGTTTTCAGCCTTGCTTTTACCATCCGCTTAAAAATCAAAACTGCATCAGTATCCAATGACTCCGCAACTTTATTCCTCCTGCTGAGGTAGATGGCCATTTCTACCTGCCCCAACAAAAAATACAAAAGCTGACTTTTGCACTTTTGCTTCACTGATTAATTTTCATTTATTGAAATATTGTACTGACAGTTTCTTTTTTGAATAACTGATTCATCCTTGGGTCTATAAATCAAAAGAAATTGTCAAAAATAGTCAGAAATCTACATCTCAGTTCTTCTGTCCAACGTGATGTCTTTAAAAGTCTTTTTCTGTCAGTCTCAAACCTAAACACATTTAGCTAAATATGATCAAATATCAATGAAAATGAAATGTCCATATTTAAGACGCTGAAAACAGCTCTTTCTTGGTTCCATTTTTGCATCAAAAAGTACTCAAACAATAATCAATTATCAAATTCGTTGCCAATTCTATCAATGAACTTTTCGATTATTTAACTAATTGTTGCAGCTGACTCAAGGAGTAACTAGACGCCCATTAGGTCCACACACTTCATCTCTTTCTTTCTAAATTGGAATATTGCAATATTCAATTAGCAGGAAACACAGTATTTGTCAAATATATTGTTAAAATACAATTCTGAATGAAATACCATGGAGCTGCAGAGAACACCCGACCATAAGTCCTGTTCTACAGACCTAATAGATGTGTTTGTTACAGTTCCTCCTAAAAATCACACCGTAATTATTCATATATCTTCCAATGGTAATGAGAGTTTCGATTAAAAAAATGATTAATCAAATAAGTGATCTATTCTTAATTGTTCAGCCTTAGTGTCTACCAATCAAAGGGTCAATCATTCCATCCTGACAAAGTGTCCTTGGGCAAAATACTTTAAAATGTTCTGCACACAAACTGCACTTTTACGAATAATCAATCATCAAGAGTTGCAGATTAATAATGTTTTCTTCCAACTGGATCAAAGTGCAGTCACCATGTCAGAGTCTTCTTGGGAAAGATACTTAGCCCTGAATCACTCCAATAGGTAAGTCTACGGTATTGACGTGTACGTGAGTCTTTTTGGACAAAAGCATCGGCTCAATGATATAACCCTATTTGAATATGTCTACTTGTGCACACACATACGTTCCCGTGTGATTTAGAATTTTACCGCTGTGTGTTTTTTAAAGTAGGTTTTTCAATATACACTTGAGTTAAGAGACACTGCAAGAGTTCTAAGATATGCTAATGAGAGATTTCGTTCTGGTCCCCATTCTCCGAAGACGTAAAGATCGACAAACTTCTAAGAGGAAGCCGGAAAGTCTCCTCTATAGTGGCTGTTTCTGCATTTCAAAGGAGATTTCAGCAGCGCTCCTCACTGTGTCGTCATAAGTTAAGATCAAGGCCAGGCTAGTTTGGACTGAAGGCAATGTGAAGTCATTTAGTTGAAGAGATAACGACGATAATCACAAAGAAGAAAGCGTTTCCCCTCGTGGTTTCCCAAGTGCCAGCCACACCGAGGGGATCGTTGTTAAGCCGGGACTTTCTTTGTGGCACTGTTTCTAGAGATGTCCCGATCCGATCACGTGATCGGGGATCGGAGCCGATCGCGTGATTTTCAAAAGATCGGAATCAGGAGAAAAAAATCGGGGATCTGGATGTTTTAAAAAAAAAAAAAAAAACTTTTTTTTAATTTTTTTATTCAATGTTACAAAACAAAAATGTCCATGTTCAAGTCTTAAAGTCATCCTGAGGCCTTAGTTTTGGTTTCAAATTACAGAACATCATGTATGTGTTGCTTCTTTGGGGCTTGTTTTCATAGACATTTTGCTTATTTCTCTCAAATCTGGCAACAGAGTGGGCAGGGCGCAGTGTCTAATTGTAGCAGTAAGCTAACGAGTACTGATAAGCTTTATTTTGTTTTGATCCAATGCTGCACAACTGAACTGATCCAATGCTGCTGTGAAAGAAAGAAGCTATATCCATGTTGGATAGAATATCCAATTTAAATAAAAAAATAACCTTAAGGGACAACTTGAATGCTTTTTTTCTTTTTTTTCTCTTAATGCATTTTATAAAGATCGGATCGGGAAAAATCGGTGTCGGCGAATTGTCAAAATCAAGTGATCGGAATCGGATCGGGAGCAAAAAAAGGTGATCGGGACATCCCTAACTGTTTCTTTTTCCTATCTTTGTTGAAGTTTCTCTGGAGGACGGATTTATCATATACTCGTTAGGGAGAGAGACACACAGAGGACGCTGAGTAGTTAGTAATCCCCGCTGAGTGTGAGTGCAGACTCTCCAGCGCTGCCTTCACTTCCTCCGGAAAGGAACCGAGTGGAGCACAAACTGTTTACACCTGCTCCTTGCATCTGTCCACTTGCGGGCAACAAGGGGACTCCATTTCCATATCCCTCCGCCGGGCCCTCTCACGTGTCCTTCCCTCCTCAGACCTTGTTATTACCATCAGTGGAGTTTCTACTTCCGTCCAAACATGCAGATCCTCCTTCTACGTGAGAGGGATTAAATACGCGATATAAGAACCACCTGTTCCCTCCGTTCGTGCTCCAACATGTAGCTGTTAGCTAATTATTTAACGTTGCACATGCAGCTTTAAGTGAGGCTGTACATGATAGCCCCCCCNTATTAGTTTTGCTTGGATTGTCCTTAACAAGCCAAATGTTTTGATTGTCCAGAAACAGAATCAAGCCTCCTGACCATCACACCTTAATCTAACACAATGTAGCCTTATACACATACACATCACAGGATCTTTCAGAGAAAAAGCCAAAGAGCGTAAAATGTATGAGGAAATATACCTACAGGATAAACAGACAGGCACGGACATACTTATTCAAACCGGACAGCGTCTATCAACCAAGTCTCGCTGTGATCTGTGTGTGTGTGTGTGTGTGTGTGTGTGTGTGTGTGTGTGTGTGTGTGTGTGTGTGTGTGTGTGTGTGTGTGTGTGTGTGTGTGTGTGTCTTTAGCCTTGGAGCAGTCAGGTTTATTGCCTCACATTCATTCCTTCCTGTGTCAGTCACTGTCAACAAGATACAGTCTTTCCTATCACTGCGAAACGAGACCTTTTTTCTCCCGTCAAGTTCACGTCAACAGTCGAGTCATTACTCTCTAGCCCTTGTTGCCTCCACGTCCTTGAAGATAAAGTTAACACACTCAGCGAGTTTGCTTTTTCGCTGTAGCTATAAATCTACTTTATCACACTGTGAACGGGGAGAGAAACGAGGAACAGCAGAGGTGTTTGTGGGGAGGAGGGGGAGCGCTAAGTCGCCGCCAGACCGCCCCTGGGGATCAAGCCTGCTCGGGCGACAGGTGAATCAATCCAGCGGCAGTCCGCTCACCGGTGCACACCTCCAGCGGTGTACGTGAGTGGAAATTGAAAACCCAGCTGTTACGCAGTGTGGGGTCTGCATGCCTCTGGTTTGGAAAGGCCAGCGTCCCACAGAGGCTCACACGCATTATGCATCAGCAAATCAAGCAATGCATCTCTGGAGTGCCAATAACACAAAGACATTATTAGGAATGGACCAATCTGTCAATCTGCTTTTCATCAGCCATCAGGTTTCCTGCTGGGGGAATTATTAGTTTTAAAAGTCTAAATTAACTTTTTTCGCAAATACAAAGCCTAATGTATTCCTGAGTCATAGTCATGTCATAGTGCTTCCCAAACACATCCATTATATAGAGTAAATGCTCTCTTGGAGTAAATTCCAGTCTGACAAGAAACTCAAAATGGTTGTATTATTTGGCAGGAATACGCTTATACCATTATGATATTTCATATTGGCACAGAATGAGGGATGTATGAACGGTATGTTTGTCTGAACAGGCTCTCTGTTAGAGTTTAGCTGATATCTGCACTGTGGAAACACAATTATGTCAGACAAAGAGAATGAACTATGGGTGATTGTAAACCGAACAATAGGCTGTTCAAGACGCACGTTCTGACTTCTTGTGCTGGGTTATAAAAGGCTGAAAAATGTGACATCTTATGGCTATTAACAGTAGTGGCGTTGCTCTGAGAATAGTGTTGGCGGTCTCGGATCAGTCTGTCTAGGTCTACTCGGAAATATCTGAACAATTATTGGTTGAATTGACATTACATTTTGTAGAGACATTAATGGTGCCCAAGATTTATCCATATGGACTTTTGTGATTATTGAACTTTTCCTTTTGGAGGTGGACAAAAGGATTGAATCATGAGATTTGGTAAAAATATGCAAAGTGCCCAGACTTTTTATCCTAAAGACTGGTGATCATCTGACTTGCTGCACATGAAACATGGAAAACACTGGAATTTCTCAACATCTGCTTGTTAACAATAAAAAATGGGCAAGCTACCAAAAGCACTAAGCTCAAACCACTTCCTGTTAAGGTAACACCCATGCTGCAACAAATCAATAACCAAACTGGATTTCTACTTCCATGTAAAGACATTAAATGATGGCTGAAGTGTGAGGATATTTTTTATAATCTATGATTTCAAAAAAACGTTTGTCTTTTAATAATTTCCCACCGTTAAAGCTCTTTCGCGGTTTGCGCCCTGCATACAAAACACTGAAACAGCAAACAACTACAGCAGCAGGTGAGGTATGTAAAAGATGTCTTGTTAATTGTATTCTCTACAGTAGTTAAACCCTAACCAAAAGCCATCAGGCTGCCCATCTGATTAACAGGCATTAAGAAACACAGTTGTCTTCTCAGGGTTTATGAACGTTTTTCAGATTTAGCGTTCGCATCAACCTTGAGGCATAGGTGGTCGTTTATACTTGTAAAAGACCCAGGGCCGCCCCTGGCCAACTTGGGGCCCCAAGCGACATTGTGAGATGAGCCCCCCCCCTAACCGACAGGAGTGAAACATTTTTTATGGAAACAAAGTAGGCTACTTTGCAAATATAATTCCTGTTTATTATTATTATCAAAAAAAATTATACATTGAGGTAAATGATAAATATGCATGTNGAAAACATTTTTATGGAAACAAAGTAGGCTATTTTGCAAATATAATTCCTGTTTATTATTATTATCAACATTTTTTATACAGTGAGGTAAATGATAAATATGCATGTATGTCGTTCAGTATGCGTTTACAGGTGAATACGTCTGCATTTCCTGCAA
>NW_011342794.1:10512-26789 GCF_000735185.1 Notothenia coriiceps | reverse complement strand
TTACTTTTAAAGCCCAGTCAATTTTCCTGGACAGACTTTTTACTCGACTAGTCCTAAAACCCGGTGAGATACTACAGTATTAGCTCCCACCTATGGTCCTATCCTTAACACCACCTCACACAATCAGGCTGGTCTGGTTACGTGCCCGTCCCAATCCAAAACCAATCCCCATACACATCCCAAGGCATACCTAACAATCCGTGACCCGGATCCCCAGACACTACCCACAACACCAAACAATGGACCAATCACATTTCTGGTCCTCCTAACAACAAGTATCTGGTTCACCCACCAGTTACACGGACAAAAAGAGAGAGAATCTTTCTCTTAGGAAAGACTTCATGTCTAACCCAACTCTAATTTATAATCTCAACCGATTGTCATGAAATTGAGTCTGTTATATTTGAGAAATTGAGTCATGCTACAGGTTACTCTTCGGCATAACGTTTGAATCCACTCTATGCCACAATAATAACCTTCTGAATAACCACAACTTCCTTTAGGACATAATCTTTGAAAATATTTTGTTACTCCTAAAAATGTTGGTTTCAGCATCTTCTTTTATTGTTACAAAGCCACCATGTTTTCTCTTATTGTTTAAATAACAAATGTACACCTCAAGCACATAAATAAAAAAGCGTGACCAATGAAAAAAAGTTAGTCTGTAAAATGTCCTTGGCCTCCTATTTCAATTTTTTTTGACTCAAGGCAGTCTATTCTCATGCAGAACATATTTGGCTTGGCTTAGTCACAGAGCAACTCTTCCATTTCTTTTCTTTTTTTGGCATAACGACCGCCAATTTCAGCTGCAGTTAAGAAAACTCCTGGATCTGTCTCCTGGAAGTCAACCTGTAGGCGTACAAGCATCCTTATCATCCCTTTAGGAGCCAGAATGCTACCTAGCCTGAGTTTATCATTTGTATTATTATTATTTGTTTACGTCACTTTTATTTGTATTTGTTGAGCACTTCCGTTAATTGTCACGTGGGTGTGGTTTGTGTATATAGGTCACCTGTTTCATGTCGAGTGCGGATGACAGAGGGTGATCTTGTGCTGTCATTTTTTCTGTTGACCGTTTTGTCCCTATAGTTACTGTGTTTTGATTTGGTTGATTAAATATCGTCAGACTATCTTACTTACTTCAGTATGGACTTTCTCATTGAAAACGCGTCGCAGTTTATAGCCAAGCGTAGCCTCTCTGCGACTCAAACTGAACGGGAAATTGAGCCGCCACAATCCCCACGACTGCACCATTTACTCCAAAACATGGCCGCCCGTCACTCTGATCAGTCCCATTCAGAGGTCGTGGAGGGATCGATTTCAGAAGCACGGCGGGACAGTAGATAGTGTAAGCATGAGGTTTAAATCGCCAGGCCTTGGGGACCTTTAAACGGTGCAACGTCAGCCCTCGTTACTGTCAGCCTCAACAGAGCAGGTTGTGTGTGCCATCCTCATTACCCGCCGTGTCCGTCACTTGCCTGGCAACTGGAGGAGGGAAGAGATATTATAGCCGGAGCTGCTACTTCCGTCTCCCGGTTGACATTTCCCCCTTAAACTATTTATTTACAATACAGAATGAATGGGTGGCGGCCAGGGGAAGCTGGCCGTCAACCGGCATTGTCAACAATGCTGGCTGTTGGTGACAGGAAATTGGCAACTGTATTTCTGTTCCCACTGATTTCACTATCCGTCTCGTCTCTCCTTTGCTCTCACACTGTCCCTTCTGTCTGTCCCTTTTTTCTACTCTCCATTTCTCTCGCTCTCATCAGTCTGCTCTCTTTAGCAAACAGCTGCAGTTTGGTGCCTCATACCTTATTTTGACAGCCTTCATTTGCAAGTCTGACACCGTACACAAACACATGTATCCTTGCCGCTGATTAATCTACTTGAAGAATCCAATACATCTAGTTCAGAGGAATCAAAACATGTGTTGTTTCTGGTAAGTGTTTTGGGCAGCAGTCGCTGGGACCTTAGACACTTGGGAATCAGAGGGTCGCCGGATCAAGTCCCTGAACAGAGCAAGTATTTAATGGGGTCTAGCAGCTGCCCACTGCTACAAAGACTAGGAGTGGGTAAAGGGAGGCAGTGACTCAGGGGGTTGCAGCTGATATGCAAATCCTGGTCCGAAATATGATCCCACATACTGACACCATGTCGGAGTATCTTTGTCGCAATACACTCAACCTTAATTGCTACGGTGGGAACGTCTAACCTATTGACTTCAAGGTAAATTATAAATTGAGTATTTAAATCAAGCTTTATTCAGTCTTTATGACTCCTCCAAGCGCTTTGCATACTACAAAACATCATTTATGTACCACTTTTTTCTCTAGTTACAGCAGGGTTGCCAACTTTGGGTACCTGGCTGGAGTGAGATTTTGATATCATGGGTTTAATTACACATATGCGCACTAAATGACTGCTATCGTGTCAGTAGCGGGACCTTAGCATATATATAGGATATATATACATATATACAATACACATATTGGACACAGACTATAAAGGGCACAACGTTTCATTCACTAATGAAAGTCAAACACATGTTTGTTTCCACTGTTATTGTGTGCATAGGCCTGTGGCGATAAGCAATTCATTGACTTATCGTACGTATCGTCAGTGGTCTAAAATGGTCATACAACGGTGCCGACAATATTATCGTTTATCGCAATAATTTCCTGGAAAATGTTTCCAACAAAATTAATTATCGTGAGAGGCCTATACATGAAACACACAAACAAATCTACAGACTTACTCATAACTGCCAAATATATTAATTAACACACTCTCATATACTCTTTGACTCCATTTTGGCCTAGTAGAACAATAAGCAGCAGACTTTTACTTTTTTATCATTTCTACTGGATCTTAGATCTGCGCATGCGCAATACAGGTCGGGGATTGACCAACCGGCTCCCACTGCTCTGCTGTCTGTTAACGTTCTTAAGAGTGGTGGGGGCGGGGAGGGAGCGGATCGACAGCTTGAGCAGCTGTCAACTCAACATTGCAAATAACCAACCAAAAACAATCGCCGGTTCATCTTGTTTTTGGCGTGAGAATAGTTTGGGCAGCGTGACATTGAGAGTGAAAGTGTGTGTCACACGCCAGATGCGTGAGAGTTGGCAACCCTGAGTTAACCCTGAGTTAACCCTGAGTTAACCCTGAGTTACGGGCAAATGCTGGCCATTATATCTATAGAAGGCATGACCTAAGATTGATCAGTTTTAGACATTTAGATTGTGCCTCAAGAACCACTGTGATAAGTGGTGTTGCTCGTTCACTCACATCCACACACCGTTGGCCTTCGGGAGGAACTAGGGATTAAGTATCTTGCCCAAGGACACATCGACATGTTGACTGAAGGCACTAGGATAGAACCCGCAACCTCCCGATTGAAAGACGACTGCCCTACCTTATTAAAAGTGTAATAAAATAATATGTAATGTAATGTTAAGATCCTGTAATTCATGGTCGTGTCCACCAGTATTTGGTTTGAGATGTAGCACTGAAGACTTATAAGGGAAGTTGTTATTTGACGGAGAACATCTTTGATTGATAGGATCTCGAAGGCTTTCATTTGGATCCTATTGCAGTGGTTCTTGAAGTACCGTCTCAATGTCCAAGACTAAACAGTCTGAGGTCATGCCTGCTATAGATATACTGGCCAGCGATTGCCCCTGACAACATGGTGATTAAGAGCTTTACTGATAGAAAGTTTCTTGATTCCCTCTCCTCTCCAATCCAGGCCAACCCCCAAGAGACACTTTCTCATCTCAAGGACTTCCTTCAATCTCGCCTCTCGCTCACTCACTTTCCCTCTCTCTGTCTTTCTCTCACTTATTTTCAAAGCTGACAAATGAAGAGGATAAAGAGCAGGGATGGGGGGAGAGAGATGGTGGCAGAGGGAGGGGAGGGGTGTGAGATAGAGAGTTGATTAGATTAGAAGAACATGCTGGACTTAACACTCTCCTAATGAGCACTACAAAGGATCCAAGCTCCGTCTCTGGGGGTTCATGAGGGGTGTTACGCATGATACAGTGGAGGGAAATGTTTGAGTATGGGATGAGCTTCTGCTTGTGTGTAAACACACCAACCTGAGACCAAAGAATGCGTACCGAAGGCGTCCCGACTTTTACGTCCGCTACGTCGCCTGCGTCGGCTACGCCGCCCGCCTACGAACACACCGCAAAGACTTCAGTCGACGAGTGGCAATAACTGTCCTTACCAGCAGGCAGCGGTAGTGTGTATTCGTCATTCAAAAGAGGCAACAGCCAATCAGAGTGATTTCACCGCGTGAGGTGTGAAAATGTGCCGTAAAGCAACGACGGTGCGGGACACACCAACCTGAGTAGGGCGCCGCGAATGCCCGACTGCCTCTGGCGGCCTCTGACTCCCAAAATCGGGTAGGTGTGTCAGGGCCTTCAGTCAGTGGACGTCCGACAACATGCACACCAACTTATATTGCAGCTATAGGCTATACTTTGTGTGTCAGGGCCTTAAAACTCATAAAGGTGAAGTAGAGGTTACCTTGGGACTTTCCTGTCCCTTCTCTGTGGCTCGGAAACCGTTTTAATTGCTGTTGAAGGCGGATAATTTGGGAATCTCCGTGGGATTCCGAAGCAGAGGAAGAGGAGAGTATGGAGACTGCAGAGGGACAGTTTGTTTTTGGGATATGTGGAAGCATTTTGGACTTTTTTTGGAGGGGACGTGCAGGGAGGCTTTGTGTGGATTTTCCTAATGGTATCCTCAAGTGGTTTGTGCATTTATAGTTTTGTTAGGGGGATCTGGGACTACCAAGGGGTGTGGAAGTTTTGAAATGCCTCTCAGTACGTATACTTTAGAATTTCAAACAGAGTAAAACAAAGTTAGTGTGAAAACAAAGGTGGAAAAAAATGCACTATGTGGAATTTTAGCACGTCCAACACTGACTTTTTACAAACTTTTGACGTCAGGGGCAATCGGCAAGGTTAACTTCTCCCTTAAAAAGGCCCTATCATGCTTTCGGGGGTTGCTCTTTCCTGTTGTGTGTTATATAGGTTTGTGTGCATGTACATGGTCTGAAAAGGGTCAAATCCCCGAGGGAGTTTCTCTCCAACACTCCCCACCCGGCCTGAAACGCCTCCATTGGACTCCTTTGTTTACTTCAGGCACATTAGGCGCTTTCACACCAAGTACTTTTCCCAGGAATAGTTCCCGGAACTTTTATTTCCTGGAACTATCTAGTAAATCGCGTTCATACCGGAATAAGTCCCTGAGGGAGCTGCTGACGTCACTTCTTCTTCTTCTGCTTTGGGTTTACTGGAGGCCGCAAACAACTTCACGGCGTTTACTGCCACCAGAAGTCCCCGGCCGGAAGTCCCCGGAGACTCCCAGCAGCTTCTACTGAAGCCTTTCGAGTAAATCGCCAGAAGCGCCGACACCTCCTCATCACTCCAACGCTCCCATGTTTTCTTTTGTGTTGCCATAAGTTAGTCTCTCTCCGTTGGTGCTAATGCCAGCAAATAAAATGGCGGCTTCACAAAAAGTTTTCAGAGTTTTATGGGGCGTGGTTTGCAATTCACCCAGCCAATCAGAAAATGGAACCTTTTTCTCCCCAGGAAAGTACCACCTCTCTAGCAGGGACTAAAAAGGGGTGAAAAGGTTCGCAAAAAAAGTTCTAGTTCCAGATCTTTTTGGTGTGAAAACAAAATCCCAGGAACTTTCGGAACTATTCCTGGGATAAGTACTCCGGTGTGAAAGCGCCTAAAGTGACATTTGTATTGGCTAGCGCTCGAACAAATTGTAGGTGATAGGCTAAGGGGCGGGACAGCTGTTGACCAATCACAACAGAGCCGGTGAGCTAACCAAACAGAGCAGACTGGGCTCTGGTTTCAGACAGAGGGTGAAAACCTGACTCTTATCAAAGGCTAAAAACACCAGAATGGACTACTTTCAGTCTTAAAGACCCCGCACCGATGGGCCGCTTGTATGCAGGATTTCATTATCTCAGTTAGTATAAGCCTAAGCTCTTGACCATAGGGAGGTTAAATACAGCTCAACTTGTAAATCCTCAGTCTTCACCTCTGCAGTCCAGCTACACCTGCATTACTGCGGGGTGTTTCTGCAGTGCTCATGGCATATGGAATTTATGTAAATAAGGACGATCAGACTGGGAAGAACCACTTCTTATCTCTCTCCATGGACATCTGAGGGTTTTGAAGCTGCAGACATTTTCCACTGATATAACAACAAAGGAACCATAACACACTTGTATTGAAATCATCTCCTATGCTCATTTTGAAGAATCAGTTGATGATATTAAACCTTTATTTATTTATTGCTGAAAACAGCTGACATCTTCTTTTCACTATAAGATATAAACATTGCATCTAACTTCTTTTTAAAATAAGGTTTAAGATTCAAGATTCAAAAGGCTTTAATCTATCACATAATGACAGGAAAATATCTGTTGCTAAGGGCTAGCAAACAATAACTCAATAAAAAGTTAGGAACAGGTGTGCCAATCTTTTTTCTAATCAGTCTATTTAGCCTTGATTAAAATGGATATTTCTGATCGAGTTTTTGTAGGTTCTTTTTCTTAAGAGAGCTGGAGGGTTTTTAACTTCTATTGTTATCCAAGTCCTTTTAGATTAGGTATCTGTCAATCCAGAGTCTGACTTGATGCTTACAGTATATGTGTCTAAATGCAGAATAAATATCCGTCAGACACATCCAGTAAATGGGGCACTTTATGTATGAGCCACTTGATAAAAATACTGAAGGTCCTGGTTCGAAATTGTTCAAATACATTCAAATTTTAGTTTTTACTGGCTGTGAATCGCTGCACTGTAGAGTCAGGCTGTCGTGAAGCAGCACTGCCAAACTAGCAGGTTGATCCATCCAAACAAACGATAGAACAGTAAAGAAAGGAAATATAAAATGTAGATTGAATATTCTCAGGTACCCATCAGCTTGTTGTAGGGTACTTCCAATACAACTTCCTCCACACTACCACCTTGTCATATACTGCAGGCCATCAGAACAGCCTCTCAGTGCCAGTGCACGCTCGAGTAAGTCTCAGACATAGTGGTCCTCCACATGTTTTAAAAATCCAGCTGAAAATGTATGTGACAGCAGGACCCCACAGTCTCCTCTGTGGATTGAGAGAAGAGCTTACAGTGTTGGACAGGCTCAACGAGAACCTGCCGGAGTCTGCTGTCAGGGTTTGAGAATCACAGCGGTGCAATCTCATTAAACCAACAAGGCCTTTCAGTCAGAGCCCTGAGAGCAGCAGCAGCATTGTGTTTTTATTTCCGTACTCCCTGCTCTGTGCATATATTTCCTTATTACAGAAAAAGGAAAGCAGGCAAGAAAATATATGCATGAAAATTATTTTTTCATAAAATGTTTCATGAGCCCTCATTATTTCCACTGCACAAGGAATCTTATTTATGAACTGAACTTACCTGCAGCTTTTTTATTACTCTTTCTTTAGTTGTTTCCCCCCCCCTGTTTTTAATACCTGGCATACTTTAAAATGGGGTTTTATCACAGCCTTTTACCAAGTTGTTGTTTGGCACTATTACCGGCTGTTAAGTGGACGTAAATAAGGATTTGACAGAGAAGTATATAAAGCCAGTCTTCTAGAGAGTAAGCTATCTCGGATTTCCAATGGCAGCCGGACATGCGTATCTAAACAACCTACAAATGTTAAACTGACATGTTGTCTTGCCTATAGCCGCTCCCCATTAATCTAAAGCAGGGCGCCTTAAATGCAGATTGATGGGCTGCTGTGTGGTTGAGGATTGGTTTATGCCGTGCAGAGCTGAAGGATGATACATGGATATTGCGGTGATAAAGGACGTAGTTCAGGGCAGGCAGCAAAACTCTCTGTGGCTACCAGCGCTGATGGTTTGAAGGCTGATTGAGAATGCTAATCGAGGAGTTTGAATTTGTTTAAATGTATTCTTTATTATCATTATTCTACCTTGTCAGCTGAAAATGTCAAACAACCTTTACCCATTAGTTAACTTACTATGTTGCTAATTTACTGCATGGCATGTTAGGGTTAGGGCAGTGCTTCTCAAAGTGTCGTCCGCGGACCAATGGTGGTCCGTGAACACCCCCTAGTGGTCCGTGAGTATATTGGTAAAATCTCACATTTAAAATAAATAAATACATTTGAGTTTTCCGCACTCTCGCGGAAATATCTTCGCAATGGAGCGAGCTTAAGTTTCACTTTCGATTGCATGATATAGCCCAGCGCAACACCTTCATCACACATGTTGCCACTTGTTTGTACCATTTTCAGGCGATTTGTAATCTGTTCTAGAAAAACGATGTGATTTTGGATATTTGTGGAGTTAGGTGGTCCGCGAGTGTTTTTTTATTGGTTAAGTGGTCCTTGGTATGAAAAAGTTTGAGAAACACTGGGTTAGGGTTTTACACTGTATGGATTTCAGAATGTAATATTGTGAGTTATTTGGCAAATAAGTGACTGATGTCTGATTATGACATGGCTGGTGCTATTTCATGTAATTTAAAGGGGTGAATAACATGTTGCTTTTACACATGTATCCAACTGTTAGACAATTGACCTAAGCAGATAGCTTCTCAATTGTTAATTTTATTCCCATTAATGCAGGTAAATTCCTTTTAATTCACACAGCTTGAATATTACCGAAATGGTGTAACCCTAATCAATACAATTATTTTTGAAATACAATTACTGCTACTCAACCAGCATGCTCAAAATGCACTTTCATAACCCTTCCTGTTACAAAAATGTATTTTGTGCATGCACTTTGTGCTTTTTTCCTTCTTGGTTTGTGCGCTAAATACTAGGCAGCCCTTGCATGAGAGTGTTAATGCAGTCCAGGTTCCCAGAAAATATTTGTTATGGCATCATGTCATGAATCCTCGCTTACATATTTCATTCCCTTACAGCTGTATATCTTGCTCAAAACACTAACCAGAGCTGGACTGGCAGCTTCACTCATTAACAACATTTACACTCGGGTGTCATCAGCCCGTGTTAGGCCAGCCAATCAGGTGCCATGTTTACAACCTTGCTTACTTCTACTGATGACCGATGAACACTTTATAGCCCTAATCTTAAAGATCTTCTTGATATACTACCTGTTATACATGAGGAAATAAATATAGTGTTTAAGATACCACAGTCACTCTACAACCTGAATATAAATGCAGCATCACACTGAGTCTGCTTTACATAACAAAGAAAGCTGTCATGTTTCCTTTTATATTTCAGTTCCTGTTTGTGTGACAATCTGAAGTC
Organism: Notothenia coriiceps; assembly: GCF_000735185.1. NCBI lineage: Eukaryota > Metazoa > Chordata > Actinopteri > Perciformes > Nototheniidae > Notothenia > Notothenia coriiceps. Next base: position 17,512 of record NW_011342794.1, on the reverse strand, counting down.
TGACAGGACGACTTAATTATAGACGAGAGACAGGTGGAAACGGCGTTTTACCTTTTTATTTGGGATGCAGTTTAAACCCTTCATTGTTTCGCTCTGTCATGCACAAGATGTTCTGTTCGGAAAAAAGGCTCTTATGTAATGAGTCCTATCCAAACATCCAAGGAAGCGTTTGCTCCGAAAGTAGGCCAGTAAAATAATTACTCAGATGAGTAGAAAGGGAAAAGAAATAACAGAGAAGACGAAGGAGAGGAATGAATACGGTTTGTTTGATATAGATTATATATATAGACTGTCCTTAACCAACTAAATAATGTTTAATACACTTCTTCCTTAGTACTCCTTATTGCAGCACATTATAAAGATCCTTGGACCAGTGAGTCTTCGCAGAGAACAATACTCATCATGCCAGTAACCATGGTGACCTAAAGTCGAGCTGTGCGGACTATTGATCATTTTCCGAGCTGGCATTGTTATCATCCAAACAATCCCCCGTCCCTCAGGCGACTCTCACCTGCAGCACACTTCAAATCGGACATTTTTCATCAACATCCATGTTCATTTCCTCTCTCATTAATTGCATCTCGACCCGATAAGATGTTCTAATCGATATTAATAAATCAAGCATCGACTTCTCCTGATTCGACTCGATGCTGTTTTTTTCCTGAGTCTGTAACCACCACCTAATTTGTCACAAGGACGTCAATATGTCTGTTAGGAAAATACTGAATGTCCTCTTCTAATATCAGAGTCCACATGACAACAAAGGTCTCCCAACTGTAGCTGAGTTCATGACAGGATGTTTGATTACCTAGAAGAGCATCAGGACTGTTTTAGAGAGAGACATATGACAATCATGATCATTTCTGACATATGACAATCATGATCATTTCTGACGTGGAGCTAATCTGAAGTAAACATTGAATACTGCTTTCTATTCCTCCATCTTGTGACTGTGTAACTCCCTCTCTTGGATATCAGCATGTGAAGGACACTGTTCAGGAACTAGTTGATGCTCTGTATGTGATGACTACTTCCATTCTGGAGAGGGTCACAGATACATGGATCCTGAGATTCAAGCTCAAGCCGGGGACGAGAGATTATTTACATTTGTATGTATTCAGAAAAAGTCAACATTTTGAGAAAAAGTCAGTATTTTGAGATTTTGAAAAAAAAGTGAGATTTTTAGATTTGGAAATGGAAAAAGTCCGTCCTATTTTTTTAGAAAAAGTCAGAATTCTTAGATTTTTTGAAAAAAAGTCTGAATCTTTTTATCTTGAGAAAAAAAGTCAGGATTTTGAGAAAAAGTCAGGATTTTGAGAAAAAGTCAGGATTTTAAAAAAACAAACTGAATTTTGACATTTTGAGAAAGAAAGCCAACATTTGGAGAAAAAAGTTAGTATTTTGTTCATGACAGGATTTATGATTACCTACAAGAACCGGTATTCCTGCATCTTGTGACTGTGTAACTCCCTCTCTTGGATATCAGTATGTGAAGGACACTGTTCAGGAACTAGCTGATGCTCTGTATGTGATGACTACTTCCATTCTGGAGAGGATCACAGATACATGGATCCTGAGGTTGAAGCTCAAGCCGGTGACGAGGGATATTTTTCTAACTATAACCTTGTGACATGAATCCCCTCTTCCTCCCCAGACACCCCGTTCAGAGAGGGTCAGGAGCGGGACCTGAAGAAGGCTCTGAAGGGGACGGACCCCTCCATCCCACTGGTGTTCGTCAGTGGGAACCACGACCTGGGGAACACCCCCACCCCCCGGACGCATGAGCAGTTCTGCAGTGCCTGGGGGAATGACTATTTCAGCTTCTGGGTAAGACCTGAGGCTTGGATAGCTTATTATGATCGTAAGCACATTTACACTAAGGGATTTACCTACACATGCTTACCTTGCACATATTTCTGCTTCCTGCTAACAGGGAAGTAATACCCACACATCATACTATATTCCAGTTATATTAAATGTGTGTGCTTGTGTGTTTAAATGGGCCCTATTGTGCTTTCTGGGCGTTCCCCTTCCTGTTGTGTGTTGTATACGTTTATGTGCATGTAAATGGTCTGCAGAGGCTAAAATCTAAGCTAAACTAATATTATAATTTTTGTTTCTTCTTGTCCAACAACTGCTTTTGGATTTGAGCCATTTATAAGGCATATATCTATGCATACAGTATGGACACACTACATAAATAAATACCATTAAGCTGGGCTGTACCCAATGTTTTTACATTTTGGATAAAGCTTTGAATGTCTAATAGAATATTTTACTGCCATGTGTGTGCCCTCCTTTGTGTGTGGAAAGATGGAGAGCAAACATGTCTACCCACTTGAACAAATGCTAAAGGCCAAAAGCCAACCTCTACCTCAGGGCCGTTCTTACAGACTCTATTTTTTAATGCAATAAGTTGTTTAAATGCGGTACCAGCAGATGATTAAAGAGGATTTCTCATCAATCTTTATTGCAGAAGTTGGGAATTAGTGCATTAGAGAAGTGACTGTTATTTTGTACATATTGATTGTTGTGCTTTTATTTATGTCTTAATGTGTGCATATGTATAAATGTGTCTGTTGATTGTGCATATACAGGTATACATATTTGTATATATGTTTGTATTCGGGATTGTGGGAAACGGTATTTCGATCTCTCCGTCTGTAAACACAAACTGAAAGATTGACAATGAAGTTGACTTTGACTTTGAAGTGAAAGGAAATGTATAGATGGTAGAAATATAAATGGCTCCTTCTTACTATATAAGCTCTTCTAGTTTGAAGCATGTGTAAGTAACCTCTCTGTGCCTTCCTTCCCTCTCTCTTGTTGTCTCAGGTGGGCGGGGTCCTCTGNAAAATCCATAGATTAGCCGCACCCTTATATAAACCGCAGCGTCGAAAAATAGGGAAAAAGGCGCGGCTTATAGTCCGAAAATTACGGTATTGATTCAAATAATCGAGATTATGATTTTTGCCATAATCGAGCAGCCCTAGTGCCTGTACTCTGTTGCTTTTAAGGAACACACTTATACAGTAGCATGTATAGCTCTAGGTAGCATTGATGATTGTATGTTCTTGCCTGGATCCACACTACAAGTATCAGATTTATGTTTACAGCAGAACCACTGATTCAAATGAGTAAGATGTCAGTCATTAAAAAGGTCTGAATCAAGGCTGTCTGCAGACAAGGAGAACTTTCTGATATTCATTGACTGCCAGCAGGTGTTCTAGAAGGACACATCATCTAACAGTGTTTTCTGTGGCGCTTGATAATGTGTTACTTTCCACAGACCCCTCCTCTGATCTCTTTGATAGAAACAAACAGGCTCTGGGTGCAGAATCTGTCGACACGCAGCTTTCGGGAGTGCTGAACACAAACGAGGCATACAACATCGGTGAAATGGTGTGTGGTGAGTGAAGCCACAGCTTGGGCTTCTAGATAGTTTGCTGTTATCTGTAATTTGGGGCGAGCCATTTCAAACACTTTGAAATAAGTGCAGCATTTGCATGAGCGTTCGTGATGTAGCAGCTGCCGTGTAAACGCTCGTGGGACCGATGGAAAGAGTCTGAGCGCACTTCATGTCCTCCAACATTAAAAGGACACTTGGCAGCTTCACTGGTGTGTTGTTTGTCTGCGGGAACTTCTCTTCTGTGGCTTCTTTAAAGGATACGCATGTGCTGTTGTAGTCTCTCTACAGCCGTCTGAACTCAGCAGGCTTTTTTTCGCTCAGAGAAGTTGAAAGTGTTTCAGAAAAAGCACTTCAANTCTTTTATTATTATTACTTTTTTTTTTAAATAATTTTTTTTATTTTTTTGTTTTTAACAGTTGATTACCCTGAACTTTAAGTATAATTCAACTGAAAAACCAAAAAAATAAAAAAAATTATTTAAAAAAAAAAGTAATAATAATAAAAGAATAATCGTTTTTTTTCGATTANGTGCGATTAAAATGCGTTAATTTTTTTAACGCGTTAATTTTTGTGTAATTAATTAATCTTAATTAACGCGTTAAAGTCCCGGCCCTAATAAAAACATAATCGTTTTTTTTCGATTACGTTGTTTTTGTAATCATTGCGAGCCATAGTCGTAATCGCGATTAAAATACGATTAATTGAGCAGCCCTAACAGGCACTGTCTTAAAGTTGCTTTAAGGGATTTAGATTGTTTTGAAGTGGGCTTGTGTGAGGTCCACAGTCTGTGTTTTAACTGATGTGTAGATGACGCCACATTTTTTGAAATAACAGACCGGAGTACTAAGATGGAAGCAAAATACATTTTAGCCATCTGAGAGAAGGGCACACCTTTTAAAATAAATCAATATCAGTTCAAGCTATATTTTGAATGTTTGTTTTGCCGTTATCTCTGCTCTCTTCAAAACCACCAGACGCCATCGACAAAGATATTCATTTTCCTCACAGAACCTTCTTGTTACTGCTACTTTGATCCGTTATTTTGATGGTGTTATTGAGCGAATTTGGTGTTTTAGGGAGCCATTATCTCGTTGGCTAGTCCAAATGAAAGTGAAATTGACCCTTTTGGTTCATACTTTTTAGTTTTACACAATTTAAATCAATGAATTTGCTGAAGGACGTGTTCAAAAGAGTTGTTTTTCTTTGGTGATACTGGCAAAAATCAGTTTTTAGTGTCCCTACTGAACATATTTGGAAAGTGAAAGCCTCCAATTTACCAAAAAGATCTTGTTCCACTATCTATAATCCCACTTCTTGCTGTCTCTGTTTGGTGTCTCTGTAGCATCTGTGGTTCTGACCTGTTGTAACATTTTTCAGCTATGTATGTCAACTCGCTTACAACGCAGCAACAGATCTATAAATGCATCAGAACAAGTGCTCACTCCGGCCCAAATGCACCACCGACCCACTTTGTAAACTAAATCACTGCTGAGTGCTTGTCATTCGCTAGTGACCTTTACAGGCTAAACCCTTATTCAGTTTAAGCTGATTTATAGATTATAACATGAACTTTTCACATCTCTGTGATGCATCAGACATTTGTACTGGTATTTAAACCTGTGTATTATTTCCTGATAGAGTAGAAGTCAAGCTGATCAGCGGGGTTAAACCTCTCCTCGCTCTTTTTCAACCAGTTTCTCACCTGCCCAGCATGACAGGACTTCAAATGAATCGGGAAGGCTGCTCTGAAGGGAGCCATTATGCCAATGTCAGACGTATTTGTCACAACCGCAGAATGTGACCAGAATGTTTCCGACTGAAACCATTAAAATGTCATGCTTATTTTTCACTGTCATATACGGTTCCAAACAGCCATGCAGTGTAATCACAGTGTGCGGATGCAGCTGTCAGTTTCCCCGCCTCGGGCAGATTTTCGTGACCCCCGGTGCAGATGTTATGAGAGTGTTTGTGATGACCTGCAGAATCAATGCATGTGAGCACATCTGGAAGAAGTGCGTGGCATTTGACCAAAATGTGACATAAAGGATTTTACTGAAATACTTAGCAAGAAGATATGGAATAAAGCAATTATTCACCACTCTTTCCCATACTGCGTCCGTTCAGATATGTTGTTAGCAGAAGCCGAGCGAGCCCTCCATCATTCATCAGCCTTTAAAGAGAATGGAATATGTCACATATATATTCAATTGATTAATGTATTCTCAGCAGCCTTCAGAGCCTAATCTAATTAATGCTCTCTGTGAAGAACATGGGCTTTGGGGGGGGTTCAGCTGCAGAATATTTCTCACTGAGGTGGGTTTGATTATTAGCCGTCTCGGTTTCCCAGCCAGAATCTTTAAACACTGTGATCCCCTATGAGAAGAGCTGATATTTATCTACGAGAACACACAGGACTTCTGGATATTCTCAGGCAATTTCGGCGGCGGATTTGACCAGAAACACTTAAAATTCCTGTCCGATTCTGAAAAAAAATCCATACGAGATAGCGGTGGTGTGTTGAAGCAGCTGGGAGGTAAAAAGTTGTTTTGTTAAGTACACAGACAGAAGGCAATCTAAAATATGCACCTGGTTGTTGGGGCATGATTTCACTTTATGAAATTCTTGCAAAATTGAGTTTTTTTTTATTCATTAATTTGTGAATAATTCCCAACAACTGTGAGCCTTGGTTTCCCTCCATCGATCTTCTGCTGGGAGTTAGTCGTGTTAGATGTCTTGGAAGCGGGACAGCGAGGCGACGTCTTTCCGCCACAGTGGCAGCTGCTTTCCCCAATTCACCAGATGCTTTCACCGTGCAGCCAGACAAACACATTTCCAGAAGAGAACCAGGGTTTTGCAAATTGTTTGTTACCTCCAGGAACGGCTGGTGGAGCAAACCAAACAATAATTGTTCCGCTCATTTCCCACCTTGTTTGGAACTGACGCGCTGAGTTTGACTCGTGCTGTTTTCAGTGTGTGTCGGAGATATAAGATAAGATGGAACTTTATTAATCCCCGTGGGGAGATTCAGTAGTTTAACAGCAACAGGGTAAGATTTGAAAAACAGGACAGCACAGATTAATACAATTAAGGATCAAATCAAAGATAAACATTTAAAATGGTAAATAACTATAAAATAAGAAGTGAATGAAATTGAACATATATACATATTTGGTCGTGTGTGTGTGTGTGTGTGTGTGTGTGTGTGTGTGTGTGTGTGTGTGTGTGTGTGTGTGTGTGTGTGTGTGTGTGTGTGTGTGTGTGTGTGTGTGTGTCAAGAAAGACAAGGCATTGTACATTAGAGAAATTAAAAGACTAGAAAATAAACAATTCAAAATGTAAACATCTCAAATAGAAATAAAATAGCATTAAAAAAAAAAGTAGAATGTTGAAATACAAATTTACAATAAGAAAAATATAAAACAGGATATTATATATACACTAAGTGTGTAAGGAATGGAATATTGAATTGAATATAAGTGTAAAATGTACAGTGTGAGTTCAAGTCCAGGCATTGTCACTTTTGCTGTAACGCCGGCAATTTCCCCGCCGAAGGACTAATAAAGGGATTCTGATTCTGAATATACCCTTTTA
>NW_011342794.1:0-2699 GCF_000735185.1 Notothenia coriiceps | reverse complement strand
ACTTAAAAGTATTTATTTATTTCAAATGTGAAATTTTACCAATATACTCACGGACCACTAGGGGGTGCTCACGGACCACCGGTGGTCCGCGGACCACACTTTGAGAAGCACTGATCTAAAGTGTATCCAAAATCAAATCAGACTGAGGGTGTTTCTCAATGTCGAAGATGCTTGGTAGCACATGTACATCCGAATCAGTTGCTTCAGAAGCGAGGCAGGAATCCTTCCTAGCCTCGGAAAACGAAGAATTGTGGAACAGGCTGACAGGCTAACAGGTGTGCGTCATATGCGAGGCCCCGCCTCAAATGGAGCGCGATTTCCGCCAAAGATTTGGAAATTGGTCCGTGCGCAAAGCATTGTGGGTATTTTAAGACGGCGGAGGAGAAGTACGCCGGCCTCGCTAGAATTCCAAGTATGCTGGACATTGGAACAATCCTTCGGCGGGACTCGATGACGTAGCATCCTTGAAATAGTGGCTCTGGAGGAGCTTTACTCGACATTGAGAAACACCCTGAGACTCAGATGACTTTTGAACACTATTGAAACGATACATCGTGCATCCTTGTTTTAATGTGGACGAACTCACTGTAACAGAGCAGGTTACTCCACTATTTTGTTCATAAGCACTTCAACATAACAGACAGTATGCATAGTCTCTTTGAACTACTAGGTCTTGTCAATCCAGATGTTTATTTGTCAAACAACGGTCTAACTTTAAGCAAGAAGTCACAAAAGAGATAAGAAAGAGTGTTATTCTTTTAAAAGTCAAGCCGTTCCCAAACCCTTTCTGTATATAAATGGGTTTAGGCCCCTGTGAAGTGGTCTTAAACGTCTCGTCCTAAAACCTCTTAGCTCATATTCCCGTTAAACCTGAGCATATCTTTCTGAAGAAGAATTAAGATCCCAGCCCAGAGGATTAATACGCCATTAGCCCGAGCTGCAGGAGCACACACGGGCGTAATTGAATTAATTAATGCCTTCACTCCCTATAAGAAGAATAATTCCATAATCAAAAGCCCTTTGTGGTCGGCTTATAAGAGTCTGACACAAGGGTATCTCTCCGGGAAACTCTCACAAGGACAATACGTCTTTAAGAACACACACTCATGTTCACTTCACACTCCTCACACACTTGTGATTGACAGGAGGACACGTGTCATGCTTCTCAATCATGCATCAAGGTGACTGTCGGGGGAGGGTGTTAATTTCATTATCCAGACGTTGTTCCGGCATGTGTTTCACCGTGTTGGCTTGACCGTTTTGGTCTGATGACCCCTCTCCCTCATAATTGATTGCTCCTCTCAGGGACGCCTGGTTAAAGATTTAAAGGGCAGGCTTTTCGTACAGAGGGTATATGTATCTGTGCGGAACATTTCTTATCCACACATGTCCTGCCAATTATAAAAGCAAACTACATAGAGGGCATGTAGCATATGAACTCTATACGTCCACGTTTATTAATAATTGATGCGCTACATGCTGTCGCTCGATGTAAAGCCACATACACGACATGACTTTCTCATGTACACTATGTGGTTCCTCCGATGCCTACCAGAGAAAGGAAGTGATTTGGCGATGCCTTTAATATATTTATCATGTCATATACATAACAATGTGCTCAGGTTAAAATGTCAAGCTCTGTCTCTTGAATGTATCCGTACATTTCTACTCTTCTGGATGGAGAACTTCAACTTTCCTTCAATTTTGGCAACATTCGTAGTGATTATAGAAATCCAATGTTCCTTATGAAAACTCCAAAAGAAGCTATAATACAGCGCGGTTTTGTCATTGTTAGCAGCTCTTGATAAGTCAGCTTAATGTACTAAATCTTAAAGTAGAATTTGATGACTTGACAAGAGGAATCAAACCAGTTATTATTGAATTATACAGCCTTTTGTCCCGCAGTTCTTTCAGCGCTCCTTTCTTCCCCCGGTTTCTCTTTTATGTTTCCTCTGCTGCCTCCTTTATCTCCGAGGAGTGTCTTAGTTACTGATGTCTGTGCTCTGGATCTACTGCAGTATGTCCTGGAGGCATGCTTGTAAAGAGAATGTCATCATTACTGTGCTACAGTATGTGTCAGTTTATATAGCTGCTACTGTACATTCGTATCAGATAATGGTCATACAAATGTTTTTATACTTCGCTCCGGACTCTAGCTCCACCATATGGCTGATATTTTTGTCTTTAAAGAGTCCTCTCCTGCTGATGTTCAGGTGTATATCAGTATGTAGTGTCTCTACTTTAAAGAGTCCTCTCCTGCTGATGTTCAGGTGTATATCAATATGAAGTGTCTCTACTTTAAAGAGTCCTCTCCTGCTGATGTTCAGGTGTATATCAGTATGTAGTGTCTCTACTTTAAAGAGTCCTCTCCTGCTGATGTTCAGGTGTATATCAGTATGTAGTGTCTCCACTTTAAAGAGTCCTCTCCAGCTGATGTTCACGTGTATATCAGTATGTAGTGTCTCCACTTTAAAGAGTCCTCTCCAGTTGATGTTCAGGTGTATATCAGTATGTAGTGTCTCTACTTTAAAGAGTCCTCTCCTGCTGATGTTCAGGTGTATATCAGTATGTAGTGTCTCTACTTTAAAGAGTCCTCTCCTGCTGATGTTCAGGTGTATATCAGTATGTAGTGTCTCTACTTTAAAGAGTCCTCTCCTGCTGATGTTCAGGTGTATATCAGTATGTAGTGTCTCTACTTT
>NW_011342793.1:0-3045 GCF_000735185.1 Notothenia coriiceps | reverse complement strand
TGTAGTGTGTGTGTGTGTGTGTGTGTGTGTGTGTGTGTGTGTGTGTGTGTGCGTGTGTGTGTGTGTGTGTGTGTGTGTGTGTGTGTGTGTGTGTGTGTATATGCGTGTGCGTGTGTGTATGCGTGTGCGTGTGTGTGTATGCGTGTGCGTGTGTGTATGCGTGTGTGTGTGTGCGTGTGCGTGTGTGTATGCGTGCGTGTGTGTGTGTGTGTGTGTATATGCGTGTGCGTGTGTGTGTATGCGTGTGCGTGTGTGTATGCGTGCGTGTTTGTGTGTGTGTGTGTGTGTGTGTGTGTGTGTGTGTGTGTGTGTGTGTGCGTGTGTGTGCGTGTGTGTCCTGCAGGGGGCGACACACACCTGCAGAACACTTCCTTTCTGCATGTTTCTACTGATAAAGTATTTATTGATTTGCCTCGTGTATATACGCATAAATGCCGCGTGCATATATTAACATTTAACACATTTCACGTCACATTTAAGGACCAACATGTTTCAGCTCCTCCAGGTGTTTGTGAACTCGGAGTAGAGGTTTTAAGAGGAAGAGGAGCTCCTAAAAGAAGATGATGATGAAGATGATGGAGTCTTTAAGGCAGCAGCAGGTGATGAGATACTTCAAGGAACCTGGGACATTTGAGCACTTTGGAACTTGTTGATTGGATAAAGTATCGTTGCTGTATTGAAAGTCATGTTGTGTTTAGTGGCATTCTCTTCGTCTTCATCCTCCTCCTCTTCCTCTCCCTGAAGCTCCCCGTGTCCACCCTCTCTCCTCTTTTCCTCCCACTCCTCATCATCTTCTCTCTCCTCTTCCATCTTTTCACCTCCTCATTATCTCTTACCTTCCTTTCCTCCTTCTTTTTTTCCCTCTCTCTCCTCTTCCTCATCATCTGTCTCCTGTTCCTAATCTCTCTCTCCTCCTCTCCCTCCTCTTCCTCTTCCTCCTCCTCCCGTGTGAACTGGGCCTCTCCTCTCCTTCTCTCACTTTTAATTTATGCGCATATTAATTACTCTCTATTGTAATTTCCACCGTGGGATACAACATGCAAATGTGCCGTGTGTGTGTGTGTGTGTGTGTGTGTGTGTGTGTGTGTGTGTGTGTGTGTGTGTGTGTGTGTGTGTGTGTGTGTTTCTTTGGCTTCAGTAATCCGCCACGGACCGTTTTTTGTCTCTCAGGTTGTTAACGTTCATTTTAACAATGAATTCACATTACATCAGATTCATGTGAAAGGGTTACGAAGGATATTTTGACATTTAAACATATGCAAAAAATAAGTCAAATTAAGATTTCATATACAACACAAGTAAATTTATAGTCTAGCTGAATAATAAATATATATATATGTATATAAACATTGTTTTTTTTATCATTAAAATTTATGAAATCAATTTTGCAGAGTATTTTATTTTCTTATCTTGTAGAAAAAACAAAATATGGATAACAATTTTTTTTTTTAAAGATTTTCATTCACAATTGTTTCCCCCTTAATTTGGACTTCAAACATTATTTGTGTTATCTAGGCCTTTAAATAAAACCTCGAAATGGCTAAGTGGTGTCTTACATGAGGAACGATTTGTGAAAAACCGTCCAAAGATAAAATATATTTAATTATTCTACAAGAGGTGGAAATGGTTTTACTTTTGACTTTGTATTGAAATATGAATGTGTGAGCTGTCCTTCATAACAGTGTGTGTTAACTCGAGCATGGATTCTGCCAAGAAAGTTTATTATGAAGTCATTTTTATACATTTCTCTGCAGGTATTCTATAAGAAAATATCCAAATCATGAGTTTATTAATGTCCCAGTTTTTATTTGTGATCTGGTTTGAATATGAGGAAATGATCTGTAAAGAAATAAAAAGGCAGGAAGTGTTTACATCTGTAGAAATGAACGCAGTTAGTTTTAGAAATGATAAGGATTTGTATTGAATAATAAGCGTTAAATCCACCGTATCACTGATTGGCTATTTATCATAACACCCCAACAGCCAATCAGAGCGTCTTATCGCGGAAAAATAAACGGTGTTTTATTTATTTCCAGAATCCTGTTGAATTTGCCAAAAAAAACGTTGGAAAAATTAAATTGAGTTTCAAAAACAGGTCTCAGTTTGTTCTTTAAATCCAGACAACATCCGGGTATTTCTCATTCACCCTGACAATGGCCGTGTTTACTGAACTTCCCTTAGTTAACCTGAAAAGTGCAATTAAAACAAATCCTACATGTCAATAAATCACTGTATTATAAGGCAACATTTTCTTTAAATACACATTGTAATTATGTTAAACCCATGTTTGAATCTTGAAACACAGCTGGTGAAAGGTAACACTCTTTAAAGCTTCAATGGTGTCTTACTTTATCACTTATTCTCAGTTTAAAATCAGTTCAAAAGACGCCGGGACTCTGGGAAAAGACGCAGGTCACGTGTTCAGTTAAAGCTGTTTATGTAAGGACTATTTTCTGTAACTGATAGGCAGTTCAGTCAATGCAACGACAAGCATTTAGAACATCTAATGTCCTTTATATGTTGAGACCAGGGAAACTTATTTATGAAAAAGATTCATGTCCAACAAAAATGTCTGAAGTTATCGTGTGAATGAATGTTATTTTAATGTACAAGACAGAAAGAAATATCATTTTGTGGTATAACAACCATCACAGACACAAATGTATTATATTAAATATGAAATATGATGCATTCAATATATCTCCTTATCCGTTTCTCTCTCTCTCTCTTTCTCTCTCTCTCTCTCTCTCTCTCTCTCAGTCACACACACACACACACACACACACACACACACACACACACACACACACACACACACACACTTCGCCCTTATAGTTCCACTGCGCATGTCCGCAAAAGCATTAAGCAATTAACTGAAGAATCATCAAATCAGCAGAGGCAGAAACAAAGACACACATACACACACACACACACACACACACACACACACACACACACACACACACACACACACACACACACACACACACACACACACACACACACACATTCCACACTGAAAAACCAAAACAATTAACTGAAGAA
>NW_011342792.1:254178-256544 GCF_000735185.1 Notothenia coriiceps | reverse complement strand
TGTTCTTCTTGTGTGTCAGTCATCCACACCAATCAGAAGTGCTGTGCTCCACATGTACCAGCCATTCTTAACCAATCAGAAGTGGCCCATGATAGAAGGTGATAGACAGATTGATCCAATCACTTGCCAAGTATTTTTGAAAGTGCCTGCCCTTTCCAAATGGCTTCCAGTGGAGCTTTCCTAGATGGCCTGGCGAAACAAACCATCTGAGTCAGGTTAGTAATGCTCCATCACATGTGTTACATCTATTACAGGGTGAGTCTTAAACTGAAGCTTGACTTTAAAGCAGCCCAACGGAAGTTTCATGTAAGTTTAGTTCTTTCACTCGTAGCTCGAGCTGCGGGGGTGCTAGAGACGGGAGCACGTTGATGCGACCTTCCTAGCCGGAGATATGGCCGCATTTTACAATAAACTTCCGTTGGGTCGCTTAAAAACAAATATCGCAAATCGAATCGCAATATTTGTCAGAAAAATCGCAATTACATTTTTTTTCCAAAATCGTGCAGCCCTAGTCTGGGGTAGAGTTCTTCAGAATTGACGCGGCAACTCTACCGTGAAGTCAGAACCTCTGACTTGTTTTATGAATTCTCCGGCCGAAGCTCCTAAATAAACCCATCAGTGTTTGACATCAAAGCTCCAGCTCTCCCCGTGTCTCCTTTGAGTCGGTGACTCCTCCTGCATTGCTACACAGAAGTTTCCCCCACAGTTATTGATATGTTTGTTGATATACGGTCCAAAGTGTTGGACAGAACGACTGACAGATGGACATTGTCATCCCTAGAGTCATGCCACTTACGTGGCAAAGATTCAGTGAATGTGAGTAAGGCCCTCACATTGCAGCTTCACATTCTGTGCTGTTAAGAAACACTAGCGGTCGAACCCTATTCACATTAAGAGAATATGTGAATATAAATCAGGAGTGACACTCTTGAACAGACAGACAAGGAGGAAATGCAACAGACAAGACCTTAGAGGTGCAGCAAAGGTCTTTCTGTTAAATCATGGCAATTACTCAAGTGGAGCAGACATGAACTCACTGACTGACCATTAATTCCCATTCATATTAAATGAGCCAGCAAATATTTAATCAAGAGCGGATTTAGGGGGGGAAACGTCAAAGTTAATCTGTGGTGAGCGGGCTGACATCCAGCTTAGTTCGTGCTGCAGGCAAATGGCTCCCCAAGTTAGTCCCTAAATATTCTTTGTATCCGTCCTGGGACTCATTGACCAGGGGCCGGGTGGAGCAACACAGAGCTGGGGCTAACTCTGCGACACCTCTCCAGTTCAGAGACAACACATAAGTGTCCGCCATCCCAGCATGAAGGGGGGAGAACAATAGAGACGATGAAAAGCCTCTAACTGGGTGATTTTTCATTTGTGTTTTGTATTTCAAAGGAAAGACACAAAATAAAAGAAGTAAAAAGACACTGGATGCAGGCGTCTGTCTCATTGTTATATCCTCAAAGGGTGCTGACTGGATTTACTAACACAAGTTGAATAATAACAGGTTTGACATTTATTCATAATAGAAGCAGACAACAAAACCATTTTTTTTAATTGACTCAGCAGATGTGTTCACTTTCCATTCCCCATGTCCCACAATTGCCAGGAAAGCATTCCTCTCACTCCAACCTGGGTGAGGGGGTTCAAATGTTAGACTTTAAAATCCCCAATGCGAATAACACCATCTGATTTGTATTACTTGTGATATTCTCCTGTGGTTGCCTCCACCCAGGAGGTTATATTTTCATCTCGGATTGTCTTTCTGTTTGTGTGTCTGCAGAGTTATGAAAATACTACCTGACTGATTTCCATGAAACTTGGGGTGAGGTGTAGCGTGGGCTAAGGAACAACATGTTACATTTTGGAGCAGGTCCGAATAAAAGGGCGGACACATAAATAAATGTTCCCATCCCTTTGTGCTATACATACATGTGGTGAGGCAAAAATGAGTTCCAGACTGGGAAAATTCATGTGAACAGCCCCTGAAGACAGAACAACTCAGAAACAGATATCAACATGTTATTAAGAAAGCACATACCCATGTTGTTACCAAGTCAAAGCTAATTAACTAATAAACAAAACATAAATTGCACCAAACAAATGTGTAACAGTGGGCTTTTAGAGGGGGGAAACCCACATTATTATGACAGAAACAGTGGCAGGAAGAAGAGGTTGCCAGCATTAGTGGGAAAAGGAAACCACTTGAGGCTCCTTTCATTGTCCCTGTTTTCAACTCCCTGTTTCTATATTAGCAACCACACACAACGCTAAGTCCCATCCTGTACTTGTTACATGTCGGATGTGCTTGGTTGTTCAGCAGCCAAAGGGTTAACAGTGTTGGCTGACCCCCACCACACACCCAC